>NC_092720.1:140130972-140329945 GCF_047496885.1 Scyliorhinus torazame | reverse complement strand
CCACAGGATGCCCCTCGCACACCACAGGAGACGGAGAGACCTGGAGCAACAGGGAGACGACACCCCCGTCACATGCGGGAGCGACCACCCAGCGACGAGGGGGGCAGCCACAGGCCCCGTCACATCCGAGCCAGGACACCACTACCCAGGACACCACTACCCAGGACACCACTACCCAGGACACCACTACCCAGGACACCCCTACCAGGGACAGCACTACCCAGGAAGACGAAATACCGGACAGTGACATCAGTGTGGATGGGTGGAGACGAACCCGCACCCCAAAGTGCCATGGACTCAGAGTGGGACGAAGAGCACGACACAACGCCACTGCTGTCACCAACACCCTCCACCATCGCAGAAACACTCACCACGGTTGGGCACTTTAGTGATGAGGCATCTGGTACACTCACTGGTGCGCACAACACAGCCGTCCCGGTACAGCAGGTGGAGGTAGGAGCAGCAGAGGGACCGGGCGGTCGGAGGGCAGCCCAGCCCAAGCGAACATCTGCCTCCCAGATTGATCCCGGGTTCCTGCAGTTACCACACCCACACATAGATCCGATGCAACCACCGACCCGGAGACGAGCGAAGAGGGTGACGGGCGGCTTGCGGCGGCTGCGGTCGCAGGTGGAGGAGTCCACCCGCGTCCAGGAGCTGGGAGTGGTGCCGGTCATGCGTGCCACCCAGGCCGACACCGCACGGGTGGCGTCCGCGGTGGAGGCAATGGGTGCGACGGTGTCAGACATGGGCAACGGTTTGCGAGGCCTGGGGCCTTCCGTGCAGGCGGCGTCTGTGGCCCAGGAAATGGCTGCCCTCTCACAGGAGGCCATGAGCCAGTGCCAGCGCCAGATGGCAAAGGCGCTCAATGCCATAGCCCAGTCTCAGCAGGCCATGGCCCAGTCTCTGCAGGCCATGGCCCAGTCTCAGCAGGCCATGGCCCAGTCTCTGCAGGCCATCGCTGAGGGCATCGGCGCCAGTGGCCATGTGCGAGCCGGCGTCGCACTGTCACAGACAGGGTTTGCCAACCCCCTGGGCTCCATGGCTGCAAACCTGCAGACCCCTGTCGATACCAGCACGGGCCTCCAGGACTGGCAGCGCCAGATGTCGGGGGGGCGTTGGATGGCCAGTCCGTTCGCATCCCCCACCCATGCAGAGGCCTGGGGGCCATCGGGCACCCCGAGGGAGGAGGAGGTGGTGTGGTCCGTCCCGGCTCCCTCTGTAGGGGAGGTCCCGGTACACCGCGACACCTCGGACTCCCCCCCTTCCGTCCCAGGTGCATCGGGTGGGCAACGGGCAGGACAGGCTGGCAGCTCGCCATCCCAGTCGCCCGGGCCGCAGCCTGGCCCTTCTAGGCCAGGACGCCCCAGGAAACGGCCGCCAAAGGGATCCAGTGTCAGAGGGCAGGAATCACAGGAGTCCACCTCCAGTTCTGCTGTACCGTCTGGGGAACCACGTAGACGTAGTCAAAGGGCCCGTAAGGCCAAACAATTAGACACTGAGTAAGTTGGCACGGGTGCAGGGCACAGATGAGTTTTAGGGGCTAGGGCACGTGCATGAACTCCTTTGGTTATTAAAGTCAATGTTACACCTACCGAAGCTGCCTTTGTGCTCTGTCCAAAGTGTGCGGGCGTGTCATGTACGTTGAGCGCAGGTGTGTGTGTGAGGGGTGTTCTTATCTCAGCCCCAGGTGAGTCTGCCCCCTTCCCCCTGGGCCGCCATCAACATCCCCCGGGCAGAGGACGGGACCGTGCGCTGCAGTGTCGCAGCCGCATGCAGGGATGGTCCGGGTGGATGGTGGTACTGTGGCCATGGGTCAGACATAGTCCAACGATATAGAGCCAGGAGCTCATCGCAGGGCGGGTTGTCATCATTCTCTATGGCCTGCGATAGACACGCGTCCACCCGCAACTGTGTGAGCCCGGCCCGTTTTGCCGCAGGTGGATCGGCAATGGGGGGGGGGGGGGGGGGGGGGGGGGGCGTGGTGTGCATACGGGTGGGGTGGGTGGGGTTGGGGAGGGTGGTGAGGGTGCTGGGTGGGTGGATGGGTGGGGGGTGTGGGTGGTCGGCTGTTGCCATGGTGTGCGGTCTGTGGCCATACTACCCGATTCCCACGCCCGTCTAGTCAGTGAAGCGGGCGTCTGTCAGTCTGTCCCGTGCCCGCTGGGCCAGCCGGTAACGGTGGACAGCCACCCGCCTGTGTCTACCCCGTCTGCCCTGACCATTGCCCCCATCCACCTCATCTGGGGAGGACTGGGCCTCTTCCTGCTGCTCCTCCACTCCGCCCTCCTCTGCCTGTGGTACATCGCCCCTCTGCTGGGCTATGTTGTGCAGGACGCAGCGCACCACAATGATGCGGCCGACCCTATCTGACCGATACTGGAGGACGCCCCCAGAGAGGTCCAGGCACCTGAAACGCATCTTCAGCACGCCAAAGCACCTCTCGATCACTCCCCTTGTCGCTACATGGGCATCATTGTAGCGGTTCTCCGCCTCATTGCGTGGCCTCCGTATAGGCGTCATCAGCCACGATCGCAATGGGTAGCCCCTGTCGCCCAGCAACCAGCCCCTCAGCCGGGGATGGCGTCCCTCATACATGCCGGGGATGGATGACCGCGACAACATGAATGAGTCGTGTACACTGCCTGGGTGACGGGCGCAGACGTGCAGGATCATCATGCGGTGGTCGCAGACCACCTGTACGTTCATCGAATAGGTCCCCTTCCTATTAGTGAACACGGCCCTGTTATCTGCAGGTGGCCGCACGGCGACGTGCATCCCATCGATCGCGCCCTGGACCATGGGGAACCCGGCCACGGCAGAGAAGCCCACGGCCCGGGCATCTTGGCTGGCCTGGTCCACGGGGAAGCGGATGTAGCGGTGAGCCATGGCATATAGGGCATCTGTCACTGCCCGGATGTCTGCGATATGCCGGACAGGTCCCCACTCGGTGCCTGGAATGACCCAGTTGCATAAAAGTTCAGGGCCACCGTAACCTTGACAGACACGGGGAGAGGGTGTCCCCCGCCAGTGCCACGCGGTGACAGGTGTGCCAGCAGGTGGCAGATGTGTGCCACGGTTTCCCGGCTCATCCGGAGTCTCCTCCTGCATTCCCGGTCCGTGAGGTCCTGGTATGACTGCCGGGGCCGGTACACACAAACAAACAAAGAACAAAGAACAAAGAAATGTACAGCACAGGAACAGGCCCTTCGGCCCTCCAAGCCCGTGCCGACCATACTGCCCGACTAAACTACAATCTTCTACACTTCCTGGGTCCGTATCCTTCTATTCCCATCCTATTCATATATTTGTCAAGATGCCCCTTAAATGTCCCTATCGTCCCTGCCTCCACTACCTCCTCCGGTAGTGAGTTCCAGGCACCCACTACCCTCTGCGTAAAAAACTTGCCTCGTACATCTACTCTAAACTTTGCCCCTCTCACCTTAAACCTATGCCCCCTAGTAATTGACCCCTCTACCCTGGGGAAAAGCCTCTGACTATCCACTCTGTCTATGCCCCTCATAATTTTGTATACCTCTATCAGGTCGCCCCTCAACCTCCTTCGTTCCAGTGAGAACAAACCGAGTTTATTCAATCGCTCCTCATAGCTTATGCCCTCCATACCAGGCAACATTCTGGTAAATCTCTTCTGCACCCTCTCTAAAGCCTCCACATCCTTCTGGTAGTGTGGCGACCAGAATTGAACACTATACTCCAAGTGTGGCCTAACTAAGGTTCTATACAGCTGCAACATGACTTGCCAATTCTTATACTCAATGCCCCGGCCAATGAAGGCAAGCATGCCGTATGCCTTCTTGACTACCTTCTCCACCTGTGTAGCCCCTTTCAGTGATCTGTGGACCTGTACTCCTAGATCTCTTTGACTTTCAATACTCTTGAGGGTTCTACCATTCACTGTATATTCCCTACCTGCATTAGCCCTTCCAAAATGCATTACCTCACATTTGTCCAGGTTAAACTCCATCTGCCATCTCTCCGCCCAAGTCTCCAGACAATCTAAATCCTGCTGTATCCTCAGACAGTCCTCATCGCTATCCGCAATTCCACCAACCTTTGTGTCGTCTGCAAACTTACTAATCAGACCAGTTACATTTTCCTCCAAATCATTTATATATACTACAAAGAGCAAAGGTCCCAGCACTGATCCCTGTGGAACACCACTGGTCACAGCCCTCCAATTAGAAAAGCATCCCTCCATTGCTACCCTCTGCCTTCTATGGCCTAGCCAGTTCTGTATCCACCTTGCCAGTTCACCCCTGATCCCGTGTGACTTCACCTTTTGTACTAGTCTACCATGAGGGACCTTGTCAAAGGCCTTACTGAAGTCCATATAGACAACATCTACTGCCCTACCTGCATCAATCATCTTAGTGACCTCCTCGAAAAACTCTATCAAGTTAGTGAGACACGACCTCCCCTTCACAAAACCGTGCTGCCTCTCACTAATACGTCCATTTGCTTCCAAATGGGAGTAGATCCTGTCTCGAAGAATTCTCTCCAGTAATTTCCCTACCACTGAAGTAAGGCTCACCGGCCTGTAGTTCCCGGGATTATCCCTGCCACCCTTCTTAAACAGAGGAACAACATTGGCTATTCTCCAGTCCTCCGGGACATCCCCTGAAGACAGCGAGGATCCAAAGATTTCTGTCAAGGCCTCAGCAATTTCCTCTCCAGCCTCCTTCAGTATTCTGGGGTAGATCCCATCCGGCCCTGGGGACTTATCTACCTTAATATTTTTTAAGACACCCAACACCTCGTCTTTTTGGATCACAATGTGACCCAGGCTATCTACACCCCCTTCTCCAGACTCAACATCTACCAATTCCTTCTCTTTGGTGAATACTGATGCAAAGTATTCATTTAGTACCTCGCCCATTTCCTCTGGCTCCACACATAGATTCCCTTGCCTATCCTTCAGTGGGCCAACCCTTTCCCTGGCTACCCTCTTGCTTTTTATGTAAGTGTAAAAAGCCTTGGGATTTTCCTTAACCCTATTTGCCAATGACTTTTCATGACCCCTTCTAGCCCTCCTGACTCCCTGCTTAAGTTCCTTCCTACTTTCCTTATATGCCACACAGGCTTCGTCTGTTCCCAGCCTTTTAGCCCTGACAAATGCCTCCTTTTTCTTTTTGACGAGGCCTACAATATCATTCGTCATCCAAGGTTCCCGAAAATTGCCGTATTTGTCTTTCTTCCTCACAGGAACATGCCTGTCCTGTATTCCTATCAACTGACACTTGAAAGCCTCCCACATGTCAGATGTTGATTTGCCCTCAAACATCCGCCCCCAATCTATGCTCTTCAGTTCCCGCCTAATATTGTTATAATTAGCCTTCCCCCAATTTAGCACATTCATCCTCGGACCACTCTTATCCTTGTCCACCAGTACTTTAAAACTTACTGAATTGTGGTCACTGTTACCGAAATGCTCCCCTACTGAAACATCTACCACCTGGCCGGGCTCATTCCCCAATACCAGGTCCAGTACCGCCTCTTCCCTAGTTGGACTGTTTACATATTGTTTTAAGAAGCCCTCCTGGATGCTCCTTACAAACTCTGCCCTGTCTAAGCCCCTGGCACTAAGTGAGTCCCAGTCAATATTGGGGAAGTTGAAGTCTCCCATCACCACAACCCTGTTGTTTTTACTCTTTTCCAAAATCTGTCTACCTATCTGCTCCTCTATCTCCCGCTGGCTGTTGGGAGGCCTGTAGTATACCCCCAACATTGTGACTGCACCCTTCTTATTCCTGATCTCTACCCATATAGCCTCACTGCCCTCTGAGGTGTCCTCTCGCTGTATAGCTGTGATACTCTCCTGAACAAGTAGCGCAACTCCGCCTCCCCTTTTACATCCCCCTCTATCCCGCCTGAAACATCTAAATCCTGGAACGTTTAGCTGCCAATCCTGCCCTTCCCTCAACCAGGTCTCTGTAATGGCAACAACATCATAGTTCCAAGTAGTAATCCAAGCTCTAAGTTCATCTGCCTTACCCGTAATGCTCCTTGCATTAAAACATATGCACTTCAGGCCACCAGACCCGCTGTGTTCAGCAACTTCTCCCCGTCTGCTCTGCCTCAGAGCCACACTGTCCATATTCCCTAGTTCTCCCTCAACGCTCTCACCTTCTGACCTATTGCTCCCGTGCCCACCCCCCTGCCATACTAGTTTAAACCCTCCCGTGTGACACTAGCAAATCTCGCGGCCAGGATATTTATGCCTCTCCGGTTTAGATGCAACCCGTCCATCTTATACAGGTCACACCTGCCCCGGAAGAGCTCCCAGTGGTCCAGATAACCGAAACCCTCCCTCCTACACCAGCTGTTTAGCCACGTGTTTGTCTGCTCTATCTTCCTATTTCTAGCCTCACTGGCACGTGGCACAGGGAGTAATCCCGAGATTACAACCCTCGAGGTCCTGTCTTTTAACTTTCTGCCTAGCTCCCTGAACTCCTGCTGCAGGACCTCATGCCTCTTCCTGCCTATGTCGTTAGTACCAATATGTACAACGACCTCTACCTGTTTGCCCTCCCCCTTCAGGATTCCCTCTACCCGTTCGGAGACATCCTGGACCCTGGCACCAGGGAGGCAACATACCATCCTGGAGTCTCTTTCACGTCCACAGAAGCGCCTATCTGTTCCCCTGACTATAGAGTCCCCTATAACTATTACTCTTCTGCGCTTTGACCCTCCCTTCTGAACATCAGAGCCAGCCGTGGTGCCACTGCTCTGGCTGCTGCTGTTTTCCCCTGATAGGCTATCCCCCCCGACAGTATCCAAAGGGGTATATCTGTTCGAGAGGGGGACAACCACAGGGGATTCCTGCACTGACTGCCTGCCCTTTCTGGTGGTCACCCATTTCTCTGCCTGCACCTTGGGTGTGACCACACTTACATAACTGCGATCTATGACGCTTTCCGCCACCTGCATGCTCCTAAGTGCATCCAATTGCTGCTCCAACCGAACCATGCGGTCTGTGAGGAGCTGCAGTTGGGTGCACTTTCTGCAGATGAAGCCATCCAGGACGCTGGATGCCTCCCGGACCTGCCACATCTCACAGTCAGAGCACAGCACCCCTCTAACTGACATTGCGTCAATTAATTAAAATTAAAATTTGTCTTTTTTTTTTATAAATACTTTTTTTTTTTTTTAAATTACAAAGTTACTGTCAACTATCTGTTTCCTAGCACTAGATTTCTAATAGAAATGCGATAGCTAACTATAATATCCTCCGATCTCTGGCTTAGATATCCTCTAAATTATAATTAAGTTATTATGTTTAATTAGTTCCCAAATAGTCAAAAAAATTTAGGTTAGAATCCCAACCAGCCACTCAGGTCACAGCTTTTCTGTCCCCCCCGACACACACAATTTGAAAAAAGGTATAAAAGTAAAAATCACTTGCTTACCTTCTGAGATGTTCTCAGGTTCTCTCGCTGACAGAGACTGCTCCTCCACCTCCAATCCTTGGCCTGCACAATGCTAATAATATATAATATAATATGGCACTTACCTTACACCAATGGGTCTTATTGTTAGGTTAGAGGAGGAGGGTGGGTGGGAGACACTACACGTGTAGTGTCTCGGGTTTCCTCTCCACCAGAATTTATTGGGGGGGGGGGGGACTTGCCAGAGGTCGAACTTCCGGTTCCCGCCGAAATCCAATGGGCTGCTCCTGTAAAGGTAAGAGCTTTTAAACTAACTACTCACCTCCCAGAAGGCCCCTGCGCACCGCTGCCGCCGAAATCCAAAGGGCTGCTCCTGTAAAGGTAAGGTTTTTAAACTCACTACTCACCTCCAAGAAGGCCCCTGCGCACCGCTGCCGCCGAAATCCAATGGGCTGCTCCTGTAAAGGTAAGAGCTTTTAAACTAACTACTCACCTCCCAGAAGGCCCCTGCGCACCGCTGCCGCCGAAATCCAAAGGGCTGCTCCTGTAAAGGTAAGGTTTTTAAACTCACTACTCACCTCCAAGAAGGCCCCTGCGCACCGCTGCCGCCGAAATCCAATGGGCTGCTCCTGTAAAGGTAAGAGCTTTTAAACTAACTACTCACCTCCCAGAAGGCCCCTGCGCACCGCTGCCGCCGAAATCCAAAGGGCTGCTCCTGTAAAGGTAAGGTTTTTAAACTCACTACTCACCTCCAAGAAGGCCCCTGCGCACCGCTGCCGCCGCTGCCACCACACGGGGCGCCCTCGGGTGCCTCCGTTGCCGTGGGGCCGCGACGTCCTCCTCCCCCTCCTCGTCCTGTCGGTCAGGTGTCCCTCCAGCCTGGGCGGCTGCCGCCTGCCCCTCTGCGGCAGCCTGCGCCGCCTCTCTGGCACGCTCCTCCTCCTCCTCCTCCTCCTCCTCCTCATCCAGGGCAACATAGACACGAGCGGCTGCCACCACGGCGGCCAACATCGCTGGATGATCTGAAAACATGACGGCCTGGTGGGGGGGAGGGGAACGACGACATGTCATCATTGCCCATATCCCCTCCTCCCCCCAGCCAGGTGGCATGGACCGCATGGGGCATGGACCGCATGGGTCCAACGGTTGGAGTCTGGCACCTGGCCAGGTGGACCAACTCACTTGCCCTCCCATCCCCCTCCTCGGCACGGACCCCACCCCAACCTCCACCCCAGCACGGACCCCCCCCAAACCTCCACCCCGGCACGGACCCCCCCCCCCCCAACCTCCACCCCAGCACGGACCCCCCCCCAACCTCCACCCCGGCACGGACCCCCCCCCCCTCTTCCACCCTGGCACGGCACGGACACCCCCCCAACCTCCACCCCGGCACGGCATGGACCCCCCCCCCAACCTCCACCCCGGCACGGACCCCCCCAACCTCCACCCCGGCACGGACCCCCCCCAACCTCCACCCCAGCACGGACCACCCCCAACCACCACCCCGGCACGGACCCCCCCCCCCAACCTCCACCCCAGCACGGACCCCCCCCCAACCACCACCCCAGCACGGACCCCCCCCAACCCCCAATCTCCACCCCGGCACGGACCCCCCCCAACCTCCACCCCAGCACGGACCCCCCCCAACCTCCACCCCGGCACGGACCCCCCCCCCCAACCTCCACCCCAGCACGGACCCCCCCCAACCTCCACCCCGGCACGGACCCCCCCACCCAACCTCCACCCCAGCACGGACCCCCCCCCAACCTCCACCCCAGCACGGACCCCCCCCAACCCCCAACCTCCACCCCGGCACGGACCCCCCCCCAACCTCCACCCCAGCACGGATCCCCCCCCCAACCTCCACCCCGGCACGGACACCCCCCCCCAACCTCCACCCCGGCACGGACCCCCCCCCCCAACCTCCACCCCGGCACGGACCCCCTCCCGGCACTCCCCCGGAGCCCAGCCTACTCTAACCACCCCGCACCCCGCCGCACACACACACACACACAACCCGAGACACGGTAAATGTTTTTCAGGGGGCAGCACGGTAGCATGGTGGTTAGCACAATTGCTTCACAGCTCCAGGGTCCCAGGTTCGATTCCGGCTTGGGTCACTGTCTGTGTGGAGGCTGCACATCCTCCCCGTGTTTGCGTGGGTTTCCTCCGGGTGCTCCGGTTTCCTCCCACAGTCCAAAGATGTGCAGGTTAGGTGGATTGGCCATGATAAATTGCCCTTGGTGTTCAAAATTGCCCTTAGTGTTGGGTGGGATTACTGGGTTATGGGGATAGGGTGGAGGTGTTGACCTTGGGTAAGGTGCTCTTTCCAAGAGCCGGTGCAGACTCGATGGGCCGAATGGCCTCCTTCTGCACTGTAAATTCTATGAAACTATGAAACACCTCTCCTCACGCATTCAGACTGCGGCCACGCCATTGCCTGCCCAGAGCCAACCCCCCAGGCCGTCACTCACCTCCACGCTGGTCGGCGTGAGCTTGGAGCACCGGGTCATGCCGATGAAAAGGAGGTTTAATTTACGTCGACGTGAACGGTCATCACGTCGACAGGACTTCGGCCCATCTGGAAGGGAGAATATCGGCAGGCCGAAAATCGGCTGCCTTGTGCAGACCCGTGACATTCTCCGCGGCAGCGGCGACATTAACGCCCCGCCGACATTTCTCCCTTCGGAGACTTCGGCAACCGGCGGGGGCAGGATTCACGGCGGCCAACGGCAATTCTCCGACCCTCTGGGGGGTCGGAGAATTTCGCCCCAGATGTGCAAATGGATTGTCTCGAAGAAAGAGTATAAGAAATGGGGTGAGGGGATCGGAGAATCGCCGGGGGCTGGCGTGAATCCCGCCCCCGCCGGTTGCCGAATTCTCCGGCACCGGATATTCAGCAGGGGCGGGAATCGCGCCGCGCAGGTTGGCGGGCCCCCACCCGCGATTCTCCGGCCCGGATGGGCCGAAGTCCAGCCGCTAAAATGCCTGTCCCGCCAGCGTAGATTAAACCACCTACCTTACCGGCGGGACAAGGCGGCGCGGGCGGTCTCCGGGGTCCTTTGGGGGGGGGCGCGGGGTGATCTGGCCCCGGGGGGTGCCTCCACAGTGGCCTGGCCCGCGATCGGGGCCCACCGATCCGCGGGCGGGCCTGTGCCGTGGGGGTACTCTTTCCCTTCCGCCTTCGCCACGGTCTCCACCATGGCGGAGGCGGAAGAGACTCCCTCCACTGCGCATGCACGGGAATGCCGTCAGCGGCCGCTAACGCTCCCGTGCATGCGCCGTCCGGAGATGTCATTTCCGCGCCAGCTGGTGGGGCACCAAAGGCCTTTTCCACCAGCTGGCGGGGCGGAAATTCGTCCGGTGCAGGCCTAGCCCCTTAAGGTTGGAGCTCGGCCCCCCAAGATGCGGAGCATTCCACACCTTTGGGGCGGCGCGATGCCCGACTGATTTGCGCCATTTTGGGCGCCAGCCGGCGGACATCGCGCCGATACCAGAGAATTTTTCCCCTGATATTGGAAAGCACAAGTGCAGCACGGTAGCATGGTGGTTAGCACAATTGCTTCACAGCTCCAGGGTCCCAGGTTCGATTCCCAACTTGGGTCACTGTCTGTGCGGAGTCTGCACATTCTCCCCGTGTGTGCGTGAGTTTCCTCCGGGTGCTCCGGTTTCCTCCCACAGTCCAAAGATATGCAGGTTAGGTGGATTGGCCATGCTAAATTGCCCTTAGTGTCCAAAATTGCCCTTAGTGTTTGATAGGGTTACTGGGTTATGGGGATAGGGTGGAGGTCTGGGCTTGGGTAGGGTGCTCTTTCAAAGAGCCGGTGCAGATTCGATGGGTCGAATGGCCGCCTTCTGCACTGTAAATTCTATGACTCTATTCTAAGTCAGTGACAATCCGGGATAAACAATCACAGAAGGAACGAAGAACCTGAGCCTGGCTCAGCGAACAGAGACAACCGCCGATCAAGCACCTGGCCAAGCCGTGAAGGGGTAGTATCTTATTTATGCTTTGAGCAGTGAGTCTTCAGGCTAGCAAGCAATTATATGTCACTGTGTGTGATTAAGCGTTAGCAATAAAGAAAGATTTACTTGCATATTTGACTCAGAGTGTTATTATGTCAGACATCACGTTACCTCACTGAGGCAGAGACCAGTGAGGGTCAACAAAACCTTTTTACAGTTTTTATAGCGTTGGTAAGAAGATTAGCTAGATATTGTGAATTTGGAACAAGACTTGATGATACTCTTTGAGAGAGACTGGTTTGTGGGTTATGCAGTGAAGGAATTCAGAGGAAGCTGATTAATTTAAGCAATTTAATCTGAAAGTTGCTGTGGAAGTTGCCTGATCTATGGAACTTGCAATTAGAGAAACTTGAAGATCAGGGCTGGAGCAAAGATCTACAAAATGAATATCTCATGGAATGGGGCTGAAAAGGTGCAAACATGTTACCATTGTGCACAGGTTTGACACTCAGTGGAGGAATCCTGGAGTAAATCAAATACACGCAAGAACTGTGGTAAGAAGGGCCACATGGCCAAAGTGTGTTGGGCTCAGAAGCTTCTCCTGTATCAAGAAGGTGCAAGAAGAACAACACAAATTAGTGCATGAAACACATGATTACTTAAAAGAATGCAAAACTGAGCTCCAGCAAGAGCTGAAGCCTGGTGTCTTGTCAATGCAGGGCGATCAACAATGTTTTAGGGCAGATCCAAAACTTGAATATAATGAAATTAAAATGGAAGTGGATATGCAGATATCTGAGACAATTTATCATCTAAAGCTGAAGCATCCGATTTAGAATAATCAAATGTGATCTTAAGGACCAATCATGAATAGGTTGTATCATTAAAAGAATTCAGAATGGTGCAAATAGAAGCAAATGGGCGGATGAAGAAATTTCCTCTTCACGTCCATGGGAACCTTCCTGTTCTATTTGGCATGGATGATTGGCTAAGATTAGGCTTAAATGGGAAACAGTCAATCCATTAGTAGATTCAAAGAGAAACTTGCAATAACCTCTGAAGAAATATGAGATGGTGTTCAAAGATTCACTAGGCTCTATGACTGGAGCTGAGCTGCACCTAAAAATCAAGCCAGACAGCACCTGCAAATATCTCAAAGCGAGAACTGCACAATGCACCATCAAGATGAAGAAGAACCAGAAAGATTAGTTAGGACTGGAGTCATTGAACCTGTTGCTACAAGTGATTGGGTGACACCAATCAATCCTGTAATAAAATGTGTTGGCTCAGTGAGAATTTTGAAGATTTAAAAACTATTCTTAACCCAGTTTTGTGCATTGATTATTATCCACTGCCGCTGACTGAAAACTTGTTTGCTGGATTGAGGACAGAAATTCAGTGAAATTGCTCTTTCACAGGTATACCTGCAGATGAATGGCACTCCGAGTCACAGCCACTACTCATATCGTGACACACAAAAGTCTGTTTCATTACAGAAGACTTATTTTTGGAATAACATCGGCGTCTGCTCTTTTTCAAGGATCCATGGATCAAATTCGAAGTGGGTTGAATGGAGTGCAATGTTGTCACCAGTTCAAGTGAACAGGAACAAGAACACTTGGAGAATTTGGAAGCTGCACTGAAGCGGTTACAGAGCCACAACCTGAGAGTTGAGAAGGAAAAGTGCAACTTTTTCAAGTCATCCATAAACTACCTTGGTCATATCATCGGCAAAGATGGATTACACAAAGAACCAAAGAAAATGTCAGCAATCTTAAAAGCACCAGGTGTCACAATTAAGGTCGTTTTAGGATTGATCAATTATTATAGTAAAATCGTGCCGAATTTAGCAAAACGATTGAAAACATGTTGCTGTGTGTCAAACGGGCATGACACTGGTCAGAAGAATATGAAAATACTTGCAATGAAGTGAAAGAAGCTTTACTGGAGTCAGAGCTGTTGGTTCATTATAATCCCAAGATGAAGTTGCAATTAGCTTGCAATGACTCACTCTCCGGGGTTGGTGCAGTCATCGCGCACATTATGCCTTCAGGGGAGGAATGATCGAGAGCATTTGCTTCACACACGCTTACTAGCACAGAAATGAATTAGGCTCAGCTAGAAAAAGAAGCTTTGAACATAATGTTTGTTGTAAGAAGGTTCAACCATTACCTTTATGGGTGTAATTTTCCTCTTTCAACAGATCGTCGACCCTTGACTACAATCTTCGGGCTGTTTAAACATACACCTTCTTTGGCAGCTAGTAAATTCCAAAGATAGTCATTGATATTGTCGGCGCACACTTAGAATCACAGAATTTACAGTGCAGAAGGAGACCATTCAGTCCATCAATCTGCACAGACTCATGTAAAGAGCACCCTACTTAAGCCCATGCCTCCACCCTATCCCTGTAACCCAGTAACCCCATCTAACCTTTTGGACACTAAGGAGCAATTTAGCATGGCCAATCCAATCATCTTTGGACTGTGGGAGGAAACCGGAACACCTGGAGGAAACCAATGCAGACACAGGGAGAAAGTGCAAACACCACACAGACAGTCAGCCGAGGCCAGAATTGAACTCGGGACCCTGGAACCGTGAGGCAGCAGTGCTAACCACTGTGCCACCATCCTGCCCATGTCATGGCAAATATCCAGTCTGGCAAGTCTGAGCAGCATACAAATGCTAATACTTTATCACGATTGTTGTTACAAGTCCAGTAGGACCCAGAAAACTATGTCAATATTTTGTGTTCCTCCATCGTAGATCGTGTAACTGTGACTTCATCACAAGTTCAAAGATATGCAAGAACTGATCCAGTTTGGGGAAGATGATGGAATTGGTCCAAAAAGTAACGCTGACAAATGTTCATAAGAAAAATCCAGAGCGCAAGCCCTACATCACACAAAGACTCGAGTTGACAGTACAGAATGATGTTCTATTGCGGGGAACCTGTGTGATTATTTCTCCATGCTTGCACAATAGAGTTTTTGGGGCAGCACGTGGGCACAGTCATTAGTACTGTGTCTTCACAGCACTAGGGACCCGGGTTTGATTCCCGACTTGGATCACTGTGCGGAGTCTGCATATTCTCCTGCGTAGGTTTCTTCCGGGCATTCCGGTTTCCCCCAAGTCCTGAAAGACTTGCTTGTTAGGTGAATTGAACATTCTGAATTCTCCCTCAGTATACCCGAACAGGCGCCGGAGTGTGGCGACTAGGGGATGTTCACAGTAACTTCATTGCAGTGTTAATGTTAGCCTACTTGTGACACAAATAAAGATTATTATTGCTCAACTGCCTGAGAGACATCCTGGTGTGATAAGGATAAAGGAATTATATTTCTTTTTATTCATTTACGGGATATGGGCATCGCTGGGTATGCCAGCATTTATTGCCTACTTGCCCTTCAGAAGGTGGGGGTGAGTTGTGCTCTTGAACCACTGAGTACCTGAGGTATGGGTATACCCACTGTGCTGTTGGGGAGGAAGTTCCAGGATTTCTCCACAGCGTCAGTGACAGAGCGACAATTTATTTGCAAGTCAGGGTGGTGAGTGACTTGGAGGGGAACCTCCAGGTGGTGGGGTTCCCAGGTGGCTGCTGCTCTTGTCCTTCTAGATGGTAGTAATTGTGGGTGTGGAAGGTGCTGTTTAAGGAACCTTGGTGAGATACTGCAGTGCATTTTGTAGATGGTACACATGGCTGCTACTGTTCGTCGGTTGTGGAGGATTTGAATGAGTGTTGACGCGGTCGTAAACGCTGGAGCGTTTACGATGGTGTCATCTGGCCGCTAAGAGCAGCGATCCTGTGCCGTACAGGGGGCCAGCATGCCAGTAGAGCACTTCACGCAGCTCCAGCTGCCGATACGGGAGCCAGGATGACCGACGCGAGTCCACACATGCGCGTGGGTTGCCATCTCCGTGCCGGCCCCCGGGCAACATGGTGGAGCCCTACAGGGGTCTAGCGCAGAGGAACATAGCCCCCGCCCCCCCCCAGAATTAGCTCGCTCGTCGATCCGTAGCCCCTGATTGCGGGCCTGGCTACCATGGAGGCCTCCTCCAGAGTCGGATCCCCCCTCCCTCCCCCCCCCACCAGGATGGCCCCCGCAGCCAGAACGCTGAGGTTCCGCCGGGTCGGACCACATGCGAATGACGCCAGTGGGACTTGGCAGGCATTCAGCCTGTCGAGCGCGCAGAATCGGCGGCGCCGTGGTAACTGTGCCGCGCCATTGGCGCTGATTCCCCGGCGACTGGAGAATCGGTGGCCCAGCTTTGGAATGGCGTCGCGGGATTCGCGCCCCCCCCCAACCCCCCTGGAGAATCCCACCCCTGATATCTGACCAGAACACAGTACATGCTACCACGCAAAGTTCACCAGCAATGCTGTTGTTCAAGAAGGAACTACTATTTTCTTTGTTAACTCCACCTGATACTTCAGAGATTGTCACATGACAACAACAAACACAAATTGCTCATAGGAAGAAAATCTCTAAAATCAAGTATTCAACCATAGGGAGATAGAGTGAGCTAGGAGTTACATCACCAATGAGAATTGGGTACCAGCTATGATTCCAGCAGAGACAAGCCCAATATCATAAACTGTACAGATGGATGATGGAAGAGTTTGGCAATGTTATGTTGATCAGTTACTTGCTGCACAAAGTGAGTTTGCAGAGATTTCTCAACAAGTTCTACCTTTAGAAAATCTGGAGAGCTATACTTTGTAATGGAGAACAGAGACAGTGATGAGTTCAGATTCCGTCTCTGAGAACATTTCAATACCTATAGTGACAGATACTGAAATAACTGCTCATGAAGTACCATCGACAGGAAGGAATGAGAGCATGTCTGAGGTCTCAAGTAGCAGAGATCAACAACGTTGAATTCTACCAAAAAGGAATTGATATCCACCACAGAGAATGTCTTATTGAACTGCACACTTGTATAGAAATAAAGTCTGGGTATACGTTGTATAAATGTTAGTTGTTGTTTTTGCACTAATGATGTCAAGAAAGAGGGATGTTATGTACCTGGGAATAAATTCTTGCTGGTTCTGTGTCACGTGATGTGTAGTGACGTGAGCATGGGCTTTAAGCAGATCACCATCTTGATTCTATGAGCAACACCATTACTAAACCTTTCATCGTGTTGTTGCAAGAATCCAGAGTGTGGGCGCCTCCATACTTTTTCTCTTTGCGACAACAAAGAAATATAACATCACCACAAAACATTGGCTTAGAATAGTATGGTTTATGTCATGGGAAAGTCTACAGTATACTCAGGAACAGAAGAGCCTATTGCTTTCCAAAGCTGACATGCTTTGAACATTGAGGTGAGTTTGATTAATGTTGAAGGGAATCTTGTGCATACCAACAAAGGGGATACTGTCTCTTTAAATGAGCAAAATCACAAAGTGCAGACCTCATTTTATGCTTGATTGCTATAGCACAGAAGTTGAATGTCTCGGAATGTAACTTGCTTGACCTGTCTAATAATGCTACAATTTAATTCAGAACCACACAATGTAGGACCCTCGCATCAGAGATTCCCCTCTCATTTATTCCAATATGAGGATGAGGATGTCATGCTCAAATGACATTGCCCTGAATTACTAAAGATCACTGCCCTGTCATTAGATAGGTTTAGAAGGTTATCGTCATTGTACCCTTTTCAAATTGAGTACAAAGGGCTCCTTGAGGTGAAGTTATATTAACAGGGCAGTTTGAGGAAGTCTGTGCATTTGGATCCCTTAATCTAATCAGTGATTGCCATGTGACCAGTCACGAAGAAACACTTCAATTGATGTAGGACTGAAGTAGCTGATAAATAGAATGGTTAATAATAGTTCTTTACTGCTTCATTTAATCCATCATCCCTGAAAGACTTCACTTGTTATCATTGCCTTTTCTGTTCGACCTGTGATTATGAATTTGAGGCAAACTCACCTGTCCAGTGCATATTGAAAAAGGCAAAGCAATGTTCTTTCCCCTTGTTGACTTTAGCAGATTATTTCTCCCCCATTTCTCCTGTTTTTCTAGAGGATGAAGTGTGACTTGGAGGAGAACTTGCAGGTGGTGGTGTCCCCACTCACAGTGGGATACAGTTCCACAGACATGGACAGCTCTCATTCAAGCGGCATTCTTTAAGGCCAATCTGCAAGTGTTGGCACAAAACTGTGGGTGCTGGAAAAGTGAAATGTATGGAGAAAATGCAGGATATACTTAACTTGTGAGCCAGCAACTGTAGAGTGAGAAACATAATTAATGTTTCAGGTTCATTACTATTTTGAAGAGTATTTTCAGGGTTTTCTATTGGCCACAGGACACACTCCAGCCAAGCCAAGCTGCCCGTCTCTTCACACCTCATCAAATGTTTCAGATGGAGAGAATGCCAAGTAGTCGGGAGCAGGAATCACTGTGCACAGCAAGGATTTAACGAGGACTTTCCTGTTCTGTATGATCATGTAGCACATTAGATCACACACATCTCTAACAAGTCTTAGCAGCACTCTTAGTTGACTTTAGAAACATGCTAGATCCCCTCTGAATAAAATAATATTTGAAATAACAGTGGAAAATTATTTTATTATTTTACAGGATGTGGGTGTCACTGGCTAGATCAGCATTTATTGTCCATCCGCTGCCTAGATCTCATGCTGCCCATGTGATGTAGGTATATCCATAGTGCTGTTAGGAAGGGTGTTCCATGATTTTGACCCAGTGACGGTGAAGGGATGGTGATATATTTCTAAGTCGGGATGTTAGAGTCATAGATGTTTACAGCATGGAAACAGGCCCTTCGGCCCAGCTTGCCCATACCACCTAGTTTCTATTGCTAAGCTGGTCCCACTTGCCCGCATTTGGCCCATACCCCTCTATACCGACCCAGTCCATGTATCTGTCTAAATGTTTTTTTGTATGACTTAGAGGGGAACTTGCAGGTAGTGGTGTTCCTATGCTGAGCTTGTCCTTCCAGGTGTTGGAGGTTTGGAAGGTGCTAGTGAAGGAGCCTTGGCGAGTTGCTGCAGTGCATCTTGTAGATGCTGCCATTGTGCATGCAGTGGTGGAAGGAGTGAATGTTTATTGTGATGGTAGGGGTGCCAATCAAGTGGGCTGCTTTTTCCAGGATGGTGTTGAGCTTCTCGAGTGCTGTCGGAGCTGCAAGCATCCTGGCCAGGGGAGAGGATTCCATCACACTCTTGACCAACGCCTTGTACAGGGTGGACAGTCTTTGCGGAGTCAGGAGTTGAGTTACTCCCCACAGGATTCCCTGCATCTGAATCTAATCACATGCGACTTCTCTGAAATTCAGAGGAAATGATCAGTCCGAGGAGCAGCAGATGGCTAACACTATGTATAAAGACTGTACAGCAAATTGTGTGTGGAATATTGCACCAGCAACAGGGGCTTTGCCACCAGTGTCATTTCTATCTACGAAGGCCCACAGGCAACATGTGCTAATCAGGCAGTTGAGAGGCCAGCAGCAACCGTATGCACATATTCAGTTCCCTGTAGGCCGAAGTCCTGACTACCGAGAGCCACTGGTGGCTCATTTAAACAGCCACCTGAGCCCAGGAACGCAGACTGACCCAGGTCAGAGGTTAGTGAAGCAGGAGGTTCATGGGTTAGCTGGTGTAGGTGATCGGCAGCAAGGGCAGGGGTGGTGCTTAGAGGACTCCCCTTTCCAGAAAAAATGTGGCATCCCTTTGACAGAGAGTCATGTATCCTCGTTCGACTCCAGTTTTCCATCCCTCAGTCTTCCCTCTGCTTTCTATTTCTCTCATCCTCTCCCACCTCCTTGCCCCTCTGCTTTGCATCGTGCCCCATTTTCCACACCCACAGCCCTCCCTCCCTTTTTCCCCCTTGTGTTCATCATCCCCAGCCTTTCTTCACATCCCACTCCTGGTCAAAATGCTTGTTGTGAAATGGAGTTCTGCCTGAGTACCACAACACGGTGGTGTCCCTATGGACAATGGTGTCAGTCACCGGGAGCAGAAGACCCCTGCAATCCCCAACCCTGGTCAATGTCTTAAAGTGGACACCTGCATGCGTATCTCAACACAGTGCTGTCCTTCTGGACAATGTCAACAAAGAGAAGGAGCAGGCCTACAGCCCCAGCAGAAAGGTCTTAATTGCAACAAGACCGGCACAGCTCTATGGCAGGTCGGCGTTGTATGTTGCACTCACGCTGAAGTTCACGATTGAACTGAGTCTGATTTGTGTGCACCACTCAATTTCAAACGGATTTGAGGTCGACATAATTTCCCACTGGCTTGACATAAGATTGGAAGGTGTGAGGAGATGAGATGATATTGAATGTAAATGGCGTTTGTGATACTGGGCATCAGGATAACACTCATTAACCTGCCAGCAGGAGAATTGCAAACTCTTTCCTACACTGGCAGGTTTGCAAATTTTTGCCTCCATTGCATTCTCCACTTCCGCCCGCCACCATACCTGCCATGGGCTGGATTGGAGAATTCGGCACAATCTTTCAGGTCGGTGACCTTCCATCGGAACTGGGAGAAGTTAGAAATGCGAGTGGCTTTAAACAAGTGAAACGGAGGGAGAAGAGTGGGAAAAGCATACAATAGGAAGGTCTGTGATAGGATAATCCCTCAAGCAGGAGGGATTGAATGACAAACGATTTGGGTGGTGCAGGGTCAATTTATATTGATAATGGGACAAGCAAAGAAACAAAAGACATGAGCATCTGCTTTATAATTCATTCCTGCTCAATGTGCTACTGACGCCAGTCAGCACATTATCAGCTCCATGCAATTCACTAGACGCATGAGGGAAGTCTAAAAGCACATCAATAGTGTAGCAGCCGGGCAGCATGGCGACGCAGTGGGTTAGCCCTGCAGCCTCACAGCGCTGAGGTCCCAGGTTCGATCCTGGCCCTGGGTCACTGTCTGTGTGGAGTTTGCACATTCTCCCCATGTTTGCGTGGATTTTGCCCCCACAACCCAAAGATGTTGCCCCTTAATTGGAAAAAATGAATTGGGTACTCTAAATTTATTTTTAAAAAATTAGTGTAGAAGTCTTTATCCACAATTACATAGATTGGGTGATCAATTGGGACACCATTGATCTTTTGAACTATGGCTACTTCAAATCTCAACTAACCACTGGATATATGGAGGTACATTCTGGATGGGACACTGATTCTGATCGTCGTTCTTTGTCTATGTTGCAGTACACGTTGTAATCAGCAGCAATACAAGACAATGAACTCCAGGGAATACATGTGTCAATATCTCACAACCTGCTGCAGAATACAGTGAAACCTCTGTGTAACATATAGTAAGGGCACCTGAACGCAAATTACATTTGTGGGGAATAGGAAAGGTCACTTCTGAATCTGTTTCAAGTAGCGTCCGTCAGGATTCACTACGATACGTCACATCCATTGATCTGTTGCTGCAACTCAGGCAATTAATTGATCTTGCTGACGGCAACTTGCGCCCAAATTTTCTAAGAATTGCATTGCTGGAACATTGCTGTGGAATGAGTGCAAATCAGTATAAATAATCAGGGAAGTCACCACCTTCCATCTTTTAACCCCTCGGTAACTCAGTGACAAGGTACTTTTTATTCATTCATGGGATGTGGGCATCACTGGCTAGGTCAAAATTTATTATCTCTCAGCAACTGGCTGTATCTCACCCTAAGATTACCATTCTTCACCTCTCCTTCACACACTTCCCAGCTATTCAACCACAGTAGCCACATTTCTCAAACATCTTGCAGGAAATTCACTGATACACTCCCGCGTGCTTTCAGGAGAAGGTGGAACACAACAGCAACAGCAAAGAACGTGATGTGGACAAGCCCATTAACACTCATGGAGGAGACAGTGCTGATCATTATGGGAAATGGTATTGCTCAGGCTGTAGCCATTAGTAGGGCTGAAGCCAGTGAAGGTAAGAATATACACATACCCAATTCCTCTCCTCCTCACCCCCACATTCACCTCATCCCACAACCTCTTCTGCAGGTGGTGTGATTTCCCTTTCTCCGCTCTCCCTCACCACAGCCCAACATTTGACCCTTTCTGATTTCAGATCCTCGCCAACTGGAACGTACCCAATCAGTGGAGGAAGAGGAAAGAAGACAATGAAGATGAAGAGACATTGCCAACTCGATCTTACACCCACAGGCACCAGCTCAGATGCTGACATTGTGTATACTCTACAGATTAGGATAGAGCAGCGATCTGCACATGGTGAGACACTGAGTGAAAGTGTGCAGGAGCCAGATCAGAGGAGAAAGGATAGAGAAAATGTTAGCTTGTTAACTCATGACCTCATATACTGCTGCAGAGAACTCTGATGAGATCTTTGCTGGACCAGCTGATCGTTGTACATAATCAAATTCAGGAAGCTTGCCAGAAAATCTACACTCAATGTTGAGCAGTATGAAGGGGTTTGGCATGAACATGGCACAGGGTTTGCACAGAGCTTGGATCCACTACTTTCCAGAATGGTTACATTCATTAATGCACTTTTGTGGGGCCCACCAGATGCAAAGTCCAAGGCCCAATGCCACATCTTCTATTCCAGGACAAATGTTTCCATCATCAACTCTCCGTGTGTTCCAGTGGAATCTCAGACTGATGCCACCGTAGCTCTGAATACCACTTTCCAAAGGCGCTTTCAGTGTATGATTGCATTCCAGACATCTATTCTGAAATGGTCAATCTGGTTGCTTCTGTTACCCTAACAGAGTGACAGTGGCTCAATGAAACACACATCTTCCATCCTCTAACAACCAGAGACCCCTCTGAATACAAACATATCCCAGTCTCTCACCATTCAAAAATATAGTTTTCTTATTTTTCCAACCAAAGTGGATAACTTCACATTTTGCCACATCACATTCCATTTGCCATGTTCTTGCCCACTGACCCACCCTGCCTGTATCTCTCTCCAGCTTCTTTTTGTCCTCCTCAATACCTACATTACAACCTAATAATTATCAAACTGGATATGTCACAAGCAGCCCCATCATCTAAGTCATATATTCCTACCACAATAGGCTTGTGTACTGCACTATCGGCATATGAGCAGTAACTGTAATCATTGAAATATTTAGACTGGATACAACTCACAGTCAATGAATAGAAAAAGTGTGGAGCAGCGTAGCTAAGATTAGCTGCTGTATCAGAAGGACAACTCATGTTAAAATTACATGGTCGATTTTAAAAAAAAATGTTTTTTCTATGATGTAATATCAATTTCCAGGAGAGAGGAAATTAATTCATGAACCGATCTGAGTCCCGTGACACGGTCCTGGAAAACTTCTTCACTTTATTTTTCTTGGAATGAAAGGAGAGTGGAGCATTTTTATATTGACATGAATCAATTCATTCCACTCATAGGTCATAGAAAACAGAAGTGTTCTTCATTACTCAGTTCTTATGGGAACCAAAGGGCAATTTTTACTCAGTGTAGCTCCAGAATTTCTTTGACCTCATTGTCTGAGGTTTAACAGCCGTGGTCAGATATAAAGCTGCTGCCATAATACTGTTATCATCATGGAATGATATCAGATGAAAGAGTTTTATTCTAGTCCTTGAAAACAATTTCACTGTATAAGCCAAAAGGTATTAGTCGATTGGGTTTCATTAAAGGAAATCATTGGGAGATGCTGCAGGCTCTTTGCTCAGTCTTGCTAGGACAGAGTAGCAGAATGTAGCTCATAGTTGCTGATATTTTCCCTCTGTGTTAGTTTTAATGAATTGTTGAACATGGTGTTTCGCAAAGTTTTTTTTTACTGGTTGGTTAAAACTTCAGCTGCGGAGGAGAACTTCAGGGTGTAATGCCTTATTGGCACCATTCTTCCTGCCTGCTGGTGTATACATCATCATAGAATCATGGAATCATAGAATTTACAGTGCAGATGTAGGCCATTAGGCCCATCGAGTCTGCACCGGGTCTGGAAAGATCACCCCACCCAAGCCCACAACTCCACCCTCTCCCCGTAACCCAGTAACCCCACCTAACCTTTTTGGACACTATGGGCAATTTAGCATTGTCGATCTACCTAACCCGCACATCTTTGGGGTGTGGGGGGAAACCGGAGCACCCAGAGGAAACTCACGCAGACACGGGAGAACGTGCAGACTCCGCACAGGCAGTGACCCAAGCCGGGAATCGAACCTGGGACCCTGGAGCTGTGAAGCAATTGTGCTAACCACTGTGCTACTGTACTGCTGTATGGCTGACGAAGCAAAATCCACTTCTGGAAAATGACCCAGTAGCCCAGATTTTCCAGACCTTCCTGCCAGCGGGGTCTGCCGGTCTCGCCGGAGTAGTCCCCTCCCAGTGGGTTCCCTGGCAGCAGGAAGGATGAGCCTTGCAAAATGTTGTGGACTTTGTCGGGACTGGAAGACCTGGCCGCCAGCCAGTGGTGAACCGACTCCCTCTCAGGAAAACATGCCATGGGGGGGTGGGGAGGGGGCTGGAAAATTCCGGCAATGTGTTTTGGTAAGCAATAGTCCCAACAAGCAATGAGCGATTTGCCTTCATACACGTCTTTCCGGACCTCATGGCATCTCAAATCACTTCACAGCTAATGAAGTATGTATGAGGTGTAGTCAATGTTGTAATGTGGGAAATTGTGGCAGCCATGTTTTACAGAACAAACTCCCCACAATCAGCAATGCGATAATGACCAGGTCATCTACTTTTCAGTGAATGAAACACTAAAATCAAAGCAAAATACCGTGGATGCTGGAAATCTGAAATAAAAACAGAGAATACTGGATAAACTCAGCAGGTTTGGCAGCGTCTGTGAGGAGAGCAACAGAGTTAATGTTTCAAGTCGGAAGAAGAATCATACAGACTCGAAACATTCACTTTGTCTCTGTCTCCACAGATGCTGCCAGACCTGCTGAGTTTACCCAGTATTTTCTGTTTTTGTTATTTTTCAGCGATGTTTATTATGAGGTAATTATTGGCCAATTGGCTGAGCATTTTCCACAAGTATGCAAAGGAAAGGGGGATTATTACTGGATTCAGGAACTTGTGGTTGTTTTTTGAACATTGATGTTTAACCGGACTCTACCTAAGTTTGAAATGCATGTTTTCATTTCCTTTGTCCTGGTTATATTTTGAAAATACAGTACCGATTGTCTTTCAATTGAGTGGTCAATCTGAAACCCTCAATGTTAGCACCTGGGAAGGTTAACATCGACTGATGTCAGGTTAATATTCAGGGATCATGTATCAAGTTTAGATAATATCGTTGTGCAGTACAACAGACTATATTGTTATTTTATTTTCTATTTTCTTGGAACAATTGTGAAGTGTCTATCCACTATGCATCTGGAGTGTGTCACTGCCACTGTTTATATGTCTGTTAAGCCTCTAACATCTGTTTGTCAGCTTATATCTTGCATCACATGCGAATGGAGTGTTTGTTTTGTTGTCTACAAGATGTGGGAGTGTGTGTGAGAATATGTGATAGAACCAATTAACTGAAAAATAATGATTTCATAGAATTTACAGTGCAGAAGGAGGCCATTTGGCCCATCGAGTCTGCACCGACACTTGAAAAGAGCAATTTAGCATGGCAAATCCACCTAACATGCACATCTCTGGACTGTGGGAGGAAACCGGAGCACCCAGAGGAAACCCACACAGACAGGGGGAGAATGTGTAAACTCCACATAGTCACCCAAGGCCGGAAATGAACCCGGGTCCCTGGTGCTATGAGACAGCCGTGCTAACCACTGTGCCATTGTGATACCCATACTGTTGTGTAAACCTGAGAGAAGTAAAAATATGAGTTAGTGTTGGGTTTCTGTTTCGAACATGTCTTTCTTACAAAGTTACTGAGAGTTAGTGGTGAACTTTAGAATTTCACCAACTTTCTCCGTTCTTCTTTCTCCCCTCCGAGCACTCAACCCTTGCAGCCATCTTGTTCACTGAGTACTGGGATAAAAACAGAAAATGTTGGAAATACTCAGCATCTGCAACAAGAGAAACAGAGTTAAGGGGCTGATTCTCCAAAAATGTGGCTATGTCCACACGCCTGGGTCAAACACTGGCGTTTCACCTGGACTGTAGTGATTCTCCTACCTGCAGGGGGCTTGCTGGGTTTTTGAACCACGGCTTCTCGCAGCTCTGGCTGCGAATATGGGGCCCTGCACTTCCGGTCGGGAGTCCGCGCATGCGCACGGCGGTGGCCTGCGGCGGCCGCCTCATGCGACATGGTGGACTCGCACCGCGGACCATGATGGAAGAAGAAGATCCCCCCCGAGATCGAGTGCACCTGTGGATTGGTGCCGCCCGATCGCTTGCCTGGCCGTCCATGAGGCCCCCCTGAGTGAAGGGTCCCCCCGCCCCCCACCAGGGCGGCCGTGGACTGAGACCGCAGCCGCCACCCGAGGTTCCCGACAGCCGATACGTGGTTAGAACCGCACCGTCGGGATCTCGGCCAGTTACCCTCAATGAATCGGGGGGGGGGGGGGAGCGGGGGGGTGCTTTGTCAATGGTGACCCACGCCGAGTAGACCGCGTGGGCGATTTGTGAGCAATTCTCTGGGGACCTTTCATCAGAACTGAGTGGTTAGCAAAATAATAGATCTGGAGCAAGTGAAAGGGAGGAGAGTTTGGGGAGGAGAGGTTGGGGAGGGGAGATTGGGGATGGGAGAATGGGGAGAGGCGATTGGGGAGAGGCGATTAGCAGGAATGGAGATTGGCAAAGGGAGACTGTGGGGAGAGGAAATTGGGAGGGAGATTGGGGAGGGGAGATTGGCCGGGAGTGGAGATTGGGGCGGGGAGAATGTGGAGAGGTAATTGGGGAGAGGCAATTGAGCAGGAGTGGAGATTGGCAAAGGGAGACTGTGGGGAGGGGAGATTGGTGGGGGAGATTGGGCAGGAGGAGATATTGGGGAGAGGAGATTGGGCGGGAATGGAGATTGGGGAAGGGAGATTGGGGAGGAGTGAAGATTGGGGAGAGGAGATTGGGATGAAGAACGAAAAAGAAGTTCTATGATAGGGTGGTGGACAGGGGAGATTCAATGACAAGAAGTTTCATGGGGCAAGGTTAAGGAAAATGGAATGGGACAAGTAAAGAAAGAAAATGTGTCTAGAGGAGGGGCGAATGGAAGAGTCTGAATACAAAGTAAAGACAAGGAGAGAAATGGGAGATAAACTGAGCCATCAAAGAAACATGAAATAAAATTGAGACAGAGGTTGTGATCTAAAGAAGTTGAAGTCAATGTTGAGTTCAGAAGGCTCTCGAATGCCAAGTGAAAAGAAAAGGTGCTGTTCCTTGAGCTTGTTGAGCTTCATTGGAACTCTGTACAGACTGAGGACAGAAAGGTCAAAGTGGGAGCAAGGTGGGGAATTAAAATAGCAAGCAAGAGGAAGTGTATGGACTTGTTTGTGAATGGAAGTTCATAAGATATAAGAGCAGAAGTAGGCCATTTGGCCCATCGAGTCTTGTCACTGTCTGTGTGGAGTTTGCACATTCTCCCCATGTTTGCGTGGATTTTGCCCCCACAACCCAAAGATGTGCAGGGTAGGTGGATTGTCCACACTAAATTGCCCCTTAATTGGAAAAAATGAATTGGGTACTCTAAATTTATTTTTAAAAAATTAGTCTAGCAGTCTTTATCCACAATTACATAGATTGGGTGATCAATTGGGACACCATTGATCTTTTGAACTATGGCTACTTCAAATCTCAACTAACCACTGGATATATGGAGGTACATTCTGGATGGGACACTGATTCTGATCGTCGTTCTTTGTCTATGAGGAAGATGGCTCTTTTGTTGCAGTACACGTTGTAATCAGCAGCAATACAAGACAATGAACTCCAGGGAATACATGTGTCAATATCTCACAACCTGCTGCAGAATACAGTGAAACCTCTGTGTAACATATAGTAAGGGCACCTGAACGCAAATTACATTTGTGGGGAATAGGAAAGGTCACTTCTGAATCTGTTTCAAGTAGCGTCCGTCAGGATTCACTCCGATACGTCACATCCATTGATCTGTTGCTGCAACTCAGGCAATTAATTGATCTTGCTGACGGCAACTTGCGCCCAAATTTTCTAAGAATTGCATTGCTGGAACATTGCTGTGGAATGAGTGCAAATCAGTATAAATAATCAGGGAAGTCACCACCTTCCATCTTTTAACCCCTCGGTAACTCAGTGACAAGGTACTTTTTATTCATTCATGGGATGTGGGCATCACTGGCTAGGTCAAAATTTATTATCTCTCAGCAACTGGCTGTATCTCACCCTAAGATTACCATTCTTCACCTCTCCTTCACACACTTCCCAGCTATTCAACCACAGTAGCCACATTTCTCAAACATCTTGCAGGAAATTCACTGATACACTCCCGCGTGCTTTCAGGAGAAGGTGGAACACAACAGCAACAGCAAAGAACGTGATGTGGACAAGCCAATTAACACTCATGGAGGAGACAGTGCTGACCATTATGGGAAATGGTATTGCTCAGGCTGTAGCCATTAGTAGGGCTGAAGCCAGTGAAGGTAAGAATATACACATACCCAATTCCTCTCCTCCTCACCCCCACATTCACCTCATCCCACAACCTCTTCTGCAGGTGGTGTGATTTCCCTTTCTCCGCTCTCCCTCACCACAGCCCAACATTTGACCCTTTCTGATTTCAGATCCTCGCCAACTGGAACATACCCAATCAGTGGAGGAAGAGGAAAGAAGACAATGAAGATGAAGAGACATTGCCAACTCGATCTTACACCCACAGGCACCAGCTCAGATGCTGACATTGTGTATACTCTACAGATTAGGATAGAGCAGCGATCTGCACACGGTGAGACACTGAGTGAAAGTGTGCAGGAGCCAGATCAGAGGAGAAAGGATAGAGAAAATGTTAGCTTGTTAACTCATGACCTCATATACTGCTGCAGAGGACTCTGATGAGATCTTTGCTGGACCAGCTGATCGTTGTACATAATCAAATTCAGGAAGCTTGCCAGAAAATCTACACTCAATGCTGAGCAGTATGAAGGGGTTTGGCATGAACATGGCACAGGGTTTGCACAGAGCTTGGATCCACTACTTTCCAGAATGGTTACATTCATTAATGCACTTTTGTGGGGCCCACCATAAGATATAAGAGCAGAAGTAGGCCATTTGGCCCATCGAGTCTTCACCACCATTTGATCATGGTTGATCTCACCCTGGCCTTAACCTCACCATCCTGCTCGTTCTCTACAATCCTTCAACCCTTTACCAATTAAAAATCTTTCTAACTCCTCATTAAATTTACTCACTGTCCCAGCATCCACCATACTCTGGGGTAGCGACTTCCACAGATTCACAACCCTTTGGGAGTTTATCCTTAACTCCATTCCCCAAAGCAACAAAAAAACCCACATTTGGTCTTCCCAATAAAGATGTGCCATTAAGCTTTAAGTCATCGATAGAAACATACAAAATAGGAGCAGGAGTAGGCCATTTGGCCCTTCGAGCCTGCACCACCATTCAAAATAGTCATGGCTGATCATGCAAATTCAGTATCCCACACGGGCTTTCTCTCCATACCCCTTGATCCCTTTATACGCAATGGGCCACATTCAGCTTCCTCTTCTGTGTATCCAATGAACTGGCCCCAACAGCTTTCTGTGGTCGAGAATTCAACAAGTTCACAACGCTCAGAGAGTAGAGGATCTTCCTCATCTCAGTCCTGAATGGCTTACCCCTTATTCTTAGGCTGTTACCTCTAGTTCTACGTCCCCAACATCGGAAACATTCTTCCCAGATCTAGCCTGTCCAGTCCCATCAGGATTATATGTTTCTATGAGATCCCCTCTCATTCTTCTAAACTCCAGTGAGTACAAGTCCAGTCGATCCAATCTTTCTTCATATGTCAGTCCAGCCATCCCAGGAATTTGCCTGGTGAATCATCGTGGGACATCCTCGATAGCAAGGATGTCCTTCCTCAAACTGGGAGACAAAAGCTGCACACAATGATGTTATGGATAACAGCTATTTGAGATCATGCAGTTCTGCCCAGATATCTTATGTGTGAAAGCATGTCATCAATTTATCAGTGTCACCTTTCTCTGCCTCACACAGTACTTGTGCCCTCTTCCATTCCTGCCAGTCATGTTTGTTCAATCAATCGACCATCATCATTAAATCCTCACTAATGTCAGATGCACGCATTTTCCAAGGTAAGGTGATAGCTTAAGTGTCAAAGCTTAAAGGTTGGGTGTCAGGCATTGAGAGGGGTAAGCTAGTGCCTTGCAGCAATGGCCACCCAACCTTCCTCGTATCTAGCAGCCCTCAAGGTTCACATGGGTGTCCATGTGCCACAGCACACAATGGACCCCGCTGCTGCTGATGTGAAGGGAAGGAACAAGCATACCCAGAGACCGTAAGTGACTATGAAAGGACATGGGCAGCGACAATGGCCAGTGAAGCATTGATATGTTATGGGTAACAGCTATTTGAGGGGCCGCTGGTTGCCGAATACAGGTACAATTGTCAACCTTGTGGATCATGAGTACAAGGGGTGTTTGGAGGGATTAAGGGTCACGGGATGGATCACCACCCTGACTGTCTCTCTCTCCTCCCATTACTGAACAGTATAGATATAGAGCCAGTGGAGCTGGCGATGATCTGCTCTGGAGGCAGACTGAAAGCGGCAACTCTGACAAGCTTAACTAAGGTTGGAGTCTGTGTCAGTACAACAGGGGGACACTGGTCAGGGCCATTAGGCTGAGAAGGGGTTTCAAAGACCCCTGAGAATGAGATCTTCTCAGATCTCTAGGGGCTGGTTTAGCACAGGGCTAAATCGCTGGCTTTGAAAGCAGACCAAGGCAGGCCAGCAGCACGGTTCAATTCCCATACCAGCCTCCCCGAACAGGCGCCGGAATGTGGCGACTAGGGGCTTTTCACAGTAACTTCACTGAAGCCTACTTGTGACAATAAGCAATTTTCATTTCATTTCATTTTCATTGAACTGTTGGACACCACATGCTGCAAAAGACATTGGCTACCAAGTAGACAATGTGGCACCTTTGATACATACTTGTGGACCTGGCACCAGGTGGAGGAGGAGGAGGTGGGCATCCACCCCTGGTGTCCGTGAAGCTCATGGCAGCCCTGAACCTTTTTTTTGTCAGAGGGTCGTTTCAGGCCTCGTATGACGACTTGAGTCACATCTCTCAATCATCAGCCCACAATTGCATCCGCAATTGGCTCTTTATCCCCAGGCCTCTGAGAACATCGAGTTTGCCCTTGACCAGATCCAGCAAGGTGCCCGGGCTGCAGGATTTTCCGCCGTCATCAGTATTCTCAAGGTCCTGGGGCCATCTATGGGATGCATGTCACCTTGAGAACATCGGGGAGTGCCCTTCATTAACTGTCTGGGCGGCACGGTAGCATAGTGTGGGTGGCACGGTAGCACAGTAGTTAGCATTGTCGCTTCACAGCTCCAAGGTCCCAGGTTTGATTCCCGGCTTGGGTCACTGTCTGTGCGGAGTCTGCACATTCTCCTTGTGTCTGCGTGGGTTTCCTCCAGGTGCTCCGGTTTCCTCCCACAGTCCAAAGATGTGCAGGTTAGGTGGATTGGCCATGATAAATTGCCCTTAGTGTCCAAAGGGGTTGGGTGGAATTGCTGGGTTACGAGTATGGGGCGGAGTTGTGGGCTTAAGTGGTGTGATCTTTCCAAGGGCCGGTGGTGGCCCGATGGGCCGAATGGCCTCCTTCTGCACTGTAAATTCTATGTTCTGTGGCTGCAAGGGTTTCCTCCCACAAGTCCTGAAAGACGTGCTGTTAGGTAATTTGGACATTCTGAATTCTCCCACCAACACATGGGTAGATACATGATGGACTGCCTCTCCACCACCGCAGCTAGAAGACTCTTTAGATCAGGGCAGGCGGATCAGATGCCTGACGAGTCATGCATCGTGTGTTTCACGGGGGGAAGATCGTGGTTAGAATCACCACGCTCTGATTTTCATGCCCAAAATTACATTTAGTCATTTTTGGGAAAAATTCCGCTCGCTGTCTCCAATGACCATTCCTGCCCCCAGTTCACAGATGACCCCCTCCCCTCTGATCCTGGGCGCACAGATACCCATTTTGGACTATTCTCCTTCTGTATTTGTTACGTTTTTCTACTTCAGTGCCATAAACCTACCAATCATTCACAAGGATTGCTGAAACAAAAATGTGGTTTCTTTATTTGAGGATAAGACGAAATACTGTTAAGAGTCAACTGGGAGGCACATGTCTGACCTTGAGCACTGTTTCTTCCCGTACCAGCCTCCCCGAACAGGTGCCGGAATGTGACGACTAGGGGCTTTTCACAGTAACTTCATTTGAAGCCTACGTATGACAATAAGCGATTTTCATTCGAGATTTTCAACACAATCTGTGACTGATACATCATATCCTCTTGAGATAGGAAACGATTGACAACAATATAAGATACGCAGTCTTTAAAGGTACATACACATCAGTGTCACAACTGTATTAACCTGCTCCATACATTATGATGATTAAGAATGACTGGACTGGTAACTGCTGGACAGCCTCAGGACTTACCTGCCAGTCTATTCCGAGGATTTCTCTTCCAATATGTTGCATGCTATCCAGAGGGGATTCAGTGTCTGAGTGTCCGAGAGGCTGCTGTACCAAGCACCTCCAGCAGAGACCGTAGTGATCCGTCAGACCCAAGACACTCTGGCTCTTTCCCCTGCCACCTGGGGTCTGCAATAACCCATTCTGCTCTCTACAGATCTCCTGAGCTCTGCAGCTCTATATTTCAGCTGACTACATTGAAAAAGAGAGATAGTTAAGGGAGAATGGGGTGTTAGGGGCGGGGCAGTGGGCAGATGAAAGTTAAGTGGGGATGGAGCAGGAGATGGCAGGATAGGGAGAAGAGATAGAAAGGAGGAGATGGAAATTGAGACAAAGGGTGGGAGTAAGAGAAGCAAAGAAATGTAGGAGAAGGAGACGGGCAATCAAGTACAGGGGCAGGAGATGGTGGTACAGGCAATGTGCAAAGGTTGTAGTGTTCAGTGGTTCAATATTCAGTCTTCAATTATGTGAGTCTGGTAACTGATCTATGCTCATTGTGCTTGAGCTTGGGTGTGGACTCAGAGGAAAGTAAACGGACACCAGAGAAAGGTCTAGAACTGAGAACTGGGATAAAGCAAGGTGCAGACATTTTGTGATTGCAGAGATATTTTAAAGCATCTGTAAATTAACCCAGTTGCATCCTTAGAAACTGTTGTAATGTCGGCATTGTTCCAAAGTAAATAAATATATCAAATATACAAAAAAGGTGCACAGACAGCAAAAGGGAGAGAAAGTTAGGAGGGGAAACAAACTGAGGTGGCAGGAGAGCACAAAGCAACATGGAGAGAAGGCAAGGACAACAGGATGATGGAGATAGGAGAAGGACAGGAAGTGGAGCTCAAAAGAAAGCAAGGAAAGGGGGGAGGGGACACTTTAAGAATGCCCAACATTAAAAAATAAAATGAGCAGGAATATTGATGGCACGGCAGAATGGTAAGGTTTGTAGTTGAATATATTGCTATTGTTTATGCCTGAGGACATATTTCCTCCACTAAAGATAGAAATTTCCTGTAGAAATATAGTTCCCTGTATCAATTGTTCCCTGTATCAATTATTCTATTTATTTCCTCCATCATTCCCTGTATCAATTGTTCCCTGTATCAATTGTTCCATTTATTTCCTCCATCATTCCCTGTATCAATTGTTCCATTTGGTTCCTCCATCATTGATGTTCCCTCTGATTTACAAACTCCAACCGTAATTTCCCAGTAATGTGTTTTCTAAATCAGCCTCTCTTTCTTAAAAAATTTATGAGTATTTGGCAGTTAAAGACTAACGGAAAATCAATTTTCATTTCCAGTTAACTGCCAGGCACAGAAGCATTAAAATAATTGCTGACTAAGAAAATTGGGGATAAATAGTTCAGCCAAGAGGAGCTGAAGATTCTGTATCTTGACAGTCTTCGGAGCGATCTCAATCTGACAGTATTTGACTTCCCCATGTTGTTTCCATGGAAACGCCTTCCCAATAAACTAACATGGAGGAAAGCTTTCCATGAAACTGCTCCTTTGGAGAATCCACTTCAAAGTGGACATCAAAGTGCCCATTGGGTGAGAGGCTCTGCAAGTCATAGAAGATTTAACCAATAATAATAATTTATAATAATTTTTATTATTGTCACAAGTAGGCTTACTGCAATGAAGTTATTGTGAAAAGCCCCTGATCGCCACACTGCGGTGCCTGTTCAGGTACACTGAGGGAGAATTCAGAATATTCAATTCACCTAACAAGCACGTCTTTCGGGACTTGTGGGAGGAAACCGGAAGACCCGGAGGAAACCCACGCTGACACCCGAGGGGGTCATTGCACAAACCTTTTGAGATTCTTGACTGGTTCACTAACTGCTTCACAACAGCAGGTGTATTGCACAGGTCAGTTTTAAAGCAGTGATTTTTTTTTACTCCACTCTAGCTTCCAGGCAGGGGTTTCTGTAATGGGGAGGGGGGGCTCCAGCAGGGGTCTCTGTACTGGGGGGGGGGGGGGGGGGGGTCTGTGGTGAGCATCTCTCTTGTGAGGGGTCTCCAATGTGGATCTTTCTCATGGGGTGCCTCTGATGAGAGTCTCTCTTATGGGAGGGTCTCTCTTGTGGGGGGAGTTTCTGATGGGCCTCTCTGTAATGAGGGGTTTCTGTTAGGGGCTGTCCTATGTGGGGTCTCTGGTGGGGGTCTCTGTAATGGGGGTCTTTAGTGGGGGTCGTGGGGGGATCAGTTCGCCCTCGTACTGTGGAGTGGGCGGGGGTAACCCAGCAAATCCCGTGGGGGGGGGGGGGAAATGGAATTGCATTGCAGGGTGGAGGGGGGTCAACTGCCCAAATAGTTTTGTATGGCAAGAGACAGTCAATTGTCTCTGATTTGTGCTCCCAGCATGAGCGCTATCATAGGCGATTCATCTCAGTGGGACCTAATCTCCCATACAGAGAATTCTGGACAATAGAAGGGGGGGAACAAGTCAAAAGAGGGTTCAGAAGCAGGGGGTCTATTGTGCTGAAGTCATTGAAGGCGGCTGGACAGATTGAGGGTGTTTATTAATAAGGGCATAGTGTATAAGAACAAGAGGTTGATGTTCAACTTGGATACAATTCGGCCTAAGCTGGAGTATTGCGTCCAGTTGTGGGTGCTGAACTTGAGGAAGGCTCGGAGAGAGCGCCGAAAAGATTCACAAAAGTGATGCCTGGGATGAGGAACTTGGGTTATAATGATGGACTTGAGAAATTGGGACTGTTCTCCTTGAAAGACAAAGAATAAATTCGATGAAGTATTCAGAATCATGAGGGGTCTGCACAGAGTGGCTAGGGAGAAATTGCTCCCATTCATGAAAGGATTGAGAATGATAGAGCACAGATTTGAAGTGATTGTCAGAAGATGCAAAAGCGGTATGGAAAACACCTTTTCACAAAGCGAGCGGTTATGGCCTGAGTGTTATTGAGGCAGATTCCAATTGAGACACACAAAAGGGAATTAGACTGTTATTTGAAGAGGGAAACTGAGCAGAGGTACAGGGAGAAGGTGGGAGAATGGCACTCAGTGAATTGCTCAATCGGAGAACTGGCACAGACATGATGGGCTGAATGAGCTCCTGCGCTGTGACAGTTCTGTGATTCTGTGATTTGCAGCATTGTTTCATGCACTGTACCAGAATAGCTTAGATAGAACATAGAACTGTACAGCACAGTACAGGCCCTTCGGCGACGATGTTGTGCCGAACTTGTCTGAAACTAAGATCAAATCACCCTACTCCCAATCATTCTAGTGCACTCCATATACCTATCCAATAACCGCTTGAAAGTTCCTAAAGTGTCCGACTCCACTACCATAGCTGGGAGTGCGTTCCACGCCCCAACCACTCTCTGAGTAAAGAACCTACCTCTGACATCCCTCCTATATCTTCCACCATGAACTCTATAGTTATGCCCCCTTGTAACAGCTACATCCACCCAAGGGAAAAGTCACTGAATGTCCACTCTATCTATCCCTCTCATCATCTTATCCTCCTTCGCTCCAATGGGAAAAGCCCTAGCTCCCTCAACCTTTCCTCATAAGACCTACCCTCCAACCAGGCAGCACCTGGTAAATCTCCTTCGCACCCTATCCAATGCTTCCACATCCTTCCTATAATGAGGTGACCAGAAGTGCACACAATACTCCAAATGTGGTCTAACCAAGGTCTTGAACAATTGCAGCATAACCTCACGGCTCTTAAAATCAATCCCCCTGTTAATAAACGCTAACACACTATAGGCTTTCTTCACGGCTCTATCCGCTTGGGTGGCAACTTTCAGAGATCTATGAACATGAACTCCGAGATCTCTCTGCTCCTCCACATTCTTCAGAACCCTGTAATCCGCATTCATACCAAAATGAATCACCTCACACTTATCAGGGTTAAACTCCATCTGCTACTTTTCAGCCCAGCTCTGCATCCTATCAATGTCTCTTTGCAGCCTACAATAGCCCTCCACATTATCCACTACTCCACCAATCTTGGTGTCATCAGCAAATTTACTAACCCAACCTTCAACTCCATCATCCAAGTCATTGATAAAATCACAAAATAGCAGAGGACCCAGCACTGATCCCTGTGGTACACCACTGGTGACTGGGCTCCAGGATGAAAATTTACCATCTACCACCACCCTCTGTCTTCTATGTGATAGCCAGTTACTGATCCAATCGGCCACATTTCCCTCTATGCCATGCCTCCTTACTTTATGCATGAGCTGACCATGGGGCACCTTATCAAAGGCCATTCTAAAATCCATGTATACGACATCAACTGCTCTACCTTCATCTATGTACTTAGTTACCTCTTCAAAGAATACAATCAAATTTGTGAGGCAAGACTTACCCCTCACAAATCCGTGCTGACTATCCTGGATTAAGCTGTATCTTTCCAAATGATCATAAATCCTATCCATCAGGACTCTTTCCAATAATTTACCTCTGACCGAAGTGAGGCTAACTGGCCTATAATTCCCAGGGTTATACCTATTCCCTTTCTTGAACTGCAGAGAACTGCAGTCCCAATTGGAAATGAAATACTTCAGGTACCGACAGTGTTTATTTGTACAAGAAGGAAAAGTAGGTCAACTCGTTGAGCTTCCAGGATGACAAAAGAACTGAAGGAGGACTTAGGTGGGAGGACTTACACCACTAAATCAGAAGGTTAAGCATTCACTACTTATTGAGCACATAATTTGAGCAGTCACAACAGGCAGTACTGAGAGAGTGCTGCACTGTCAGAGTTGCAGAATTTGTTGCGTCCTTAAAGTAAGGCGTTGCCCTCTCAGGTAGGCACATTAGATCCTATGGAACTATTCACTGAATTTCCCGTGTCAGCATTCATGTATCAATCAATAAGACTAAAACTAGGTTATCTGGTCCGATGTTGATGAGAAGATATTTCTTTGTGAAAAACAGCTGCTCTATTTGAATTGATAACAAGACTCAATCTAATTCAAAATGCTTCATTGTACATTCAGTGCTGTACCTAAATGAATTTCTTTGAAGAGCTGAGGGACAAGTTCAAGCAAAGTTCAAGTCTTTCTTTCCATTAAGTCTACAAGTGAGGAAACACGTTCTCAGCAGATCTTCGGGAAACCATTTTTGTTTTTGACTTTTTACGGGATGTGGGCTTCACTGGCTCGGCTTTGTTGCCCATCCCTAATTGCCCTTAAGAAGGAGGTGGTGATCTGCCTTCTTCAACCGTTGCAGTTCATGTGGTGTAGGTACACCCACTGTGCTTCTAGGGAGGGAGTTCCAGGATTTTGACCCAGTGACAGTGACGGAATGGCAATATATTTCCAAGTCAGGATGGAGGGGAACTTCCAGGTGTTCGTATTCCCATGTATCAGCTGCCCTTGTCATTCTAGATAATAGTGGCCATGGATTGAGAAGGTGCTGCCTGAGGAGCCTTGATGAGTTCCTACAATACATCTCGTAGATGGTATGCACTGCTGCTTCTGTGCGTCGGTGGTGGAGGGTTTGAATGCTTGTGGGAAGGGTGCAAATCAAGCGGGCTGCTTTGTCCTGGATAGTGTCAAGCTTCTTTAATGTTGTTGGAGCTGCACTCATCCAGGCAAGTGGGGAGTATTCCATTACATTCCTGACTTGTGCTTTGTAGGTGGTGGACAGACTTTGCGGAGTCAAGAGGTAAATTACTGTTGCAGGATTCCTAGTCTCTGACCTGCTTTTGTAGCCATAGTATTTATATGGCAAGTCCAGTTCAGTCAGTCAGTCCAGTTCAGTCAATCCCCTGAATCATATCAGCAAGATCCACTTTTTTACAGGCAATTTGAATTTGAGTGTTTGTATAGTCGATCATTTGTAGATGTACAAGGAGTGAATCAGACCTTTCCTTTGAATGGATACCAGGGCCGAAATTCTCCAGTATCGGCGCGATGTCCACCGACTGGCGCCCAAAACAGCGCAAATCAGTCGGGCATCGCGCCGCCCCAAAGGTGCGGTATGCTCCGCATCTTTGGGGCCGAGCCCCAAGCCCGCGCCGGACAGCTGGCGGAAAAGGCCTTTGGTGCCCCGCAGCGGAAATGACATCTGCGGGCGGTTCATGCGCGGGAGCGTTAGCGGCCGCTCACGGCATTCCTGCGCATGCGCAGTGGAGGGAGTCTCTTCCGCCTCCGCCATGGTGGAGACCGTGGCGAAGGCGGAAGGAAAAGAGTGCCCCAATGGCACAGGCCTGCCCGCGGATTGGTGGGCCCCGATCGCGGGCCAGGCCACCGTGGGGGCACCCCCCCGGGGCCAGATCGCCCCGCGCCCCCCCCCAGGACCCCAGAGCCCGCCCGCGACGCCTTGTCCCACCGGTAAGGTAGGTGATTTAATCTACGCTGGCGGGACAGGCATTTTAGCAGCGGGACCTCGGCCCATGCGGGCCGGAGAATCGCGGGGGGGGGGGGCCCGCCAACCGGCGAGGCGCGATTCCTGCCCCCGCCAAATATCCGGTGCCGGAGAATTCGTCAACCGGTGGGGGCGGGATACACGCCAGCCCCCGGCGATTCTCCGACCCGGGGGTCGGAGAATCTCGCCCTAAACTAGGTTGAAAGATTTAAAAATCAGTGCAACTCCCATTACACAAGAACAAGAAAGCTGAAAGTCCATGGGCGGGATTCTCCGAAATGGAGGCAGAGTGTTCGCGCCGTCATGAACGCCATCGAGGTTCACGACGGCGTGAAATGGCCCCTATCCCGACCGATTCAGGGCCTGATAATGGGCGAGGAGCGGTGCCGCATCATTTACGCGCACCAGGCCTTGGCGCCGCGTAAAGGCGGCGCCGCATACATGACGTGGCCGGCGCCGCATAACTGGCGTCAGCCACGCATGTGCGGGTTGGCGCATGCGTGGTTGCCGTCCTCTCCGAGTCTGCACCGCAAGAAGATGTCAGACGGATCTTGCGGGGCTGCGGAAGAAAGGAGGTCCTCCTTCAGAGAGGACGGCCCGACGATCGGTGGGCACCGATCACGGGCCAGACCCCATTTCAGGCCCCCCCGGTGCAGGATTCCCCCCCCCCCCCCGCAGGCTGCCCCCCCCCAGCGTTCCCACGCTGTTCCCGCCGGCAGCGACCAGGTGTGGACGTCGCTGGGGGGAACCCACCGTTTTGGGCAGGCCGTTCGGCCCATCCGGGCCTGAGAATAGTAGGGGTGCCGGAGCATCGCCATTTTGGGTGTCTCGGGCGATTCTCTGGCCTGCGCCGCGTGGAACTCGTCGGGGCCGTTCTCGCCGCTTGGGAGAATCGCGGGAGGGCGTCGGACCGGCGTCGCGGGAAAATTTGGCGACCCAGGCGATTCTCCCAACCGGCGCGGGAGCAGAGAATCGCGCCCATAGACTTACAAAACAAAAACTATGGTTACAAAAAATCCCCAATTAGTAATATCAGCACGGTATACAAAATGTCAGAAAGACAATGGAGAATATATATGTATAATTGTGCCTGTTTATCGGATGCTTCAGTCAGTGTTGGGCGAACAGATTTTGAAATCCCCTTTTCTGAGTCTTCACTGGTAGCATCCCTGCTAACAAGTTGGAAGGCAGGCACTTCCAGTTGTACAGTTCACCCACCTGAAACAGGTATAACGTGTCTTGCAAATGCAATTCAGGGTCTTGATACTGGTTCTGGGATTGCGATGAGAGTATAACTGGGTGGGGAAGTTCTGGTTGTGATAGCGACAGCAGAGTACTTACTTCACGCTCTGGAGAAATACTGCAGCTCAATCTCCGCCCTCCACCTACTCCAGGACCTACATATGGGCTGGTCTGATCTCCCCCTTCCCCACCACCATTTCATGCTGGAAACTGTTGCAATTTGAACTTCAGTCTGACATTATTCAAAAATCGTAAAATTTGAGAAATCCAAACCCCAATTATGGTAAAAGCTTTGAACTCGGGCAATGTCCAGAGCAGCCTCTTATTTTCCATTCCTGTATTGTTGCTTGGTGTGGCTCTGAATTATGCATCATCTGCCCGTGAGCAAACACACTGAAATGTCCTTCTTGTCATGATATCCACATCAGCATATCATGGTGCAATCACACACACACTGATGGACAAGTAGCTGGACCAACGAACACACACACATCGCAGCCAATCACCAATGAGAGCACACACACTATAAAACAGGGAACACCACAGTTCCCGCTCATTCTACCAGGAGATAGCTCAGAGCACAGAGCTCACAGCGCGCCACTCAGCCATAGACCATGTGCTGAGTGCCTCACTAAGATAGTTATAGGGCTGGGTCCACAGGTTAGCTGGTGAAGCACGAACCTCAGCCAGCAGTTAGTAGTTGTTATTGTTTAAGACAATGAAACAGAGTTGTACCATCTACAGCCGTGTTGGTTCATTTGTGCATCGGAACACCCAACACGACATGATACCAGTAGTGAAGCTAACCAGCGACTGTGAGACCTACCTGCACCCTTTCAGATATCCGCCATCCTGCTCCATGGAAAACATCAACCCGCCGCAGCCGCTCCGAATCGCTGGAAATTTTGGCATCAACTGGAAGCTGTTTAAACAGCGCTTCCAGCTCTTCCTAGAAGCTACAGACAGGGAGAATGCATCGGACACCAGGAAGATCGCCCTCCTCCTCTCCACGGCGGGGCAACACGCCATCCACATCTACAACTCCCTGGCATTCATGGAAGGTGAGGACAAAACAAAATACAAGACGGTGCTTCTGAAATTCGAGGAACACTTCAGCGTGGAAGTCAATGAGAGCTTTGAGAGGTACCTCTTCCAGCAGCGCCTGCAGGGTAAGGTTGAGCCTTTTCAATCTTACTTGACACACCTCCGTATCCTCGCGCAGTCCTGCGGCTATGAGGCCACCTTCGACCCCATGATACAGGATCAGATAGTTTTTGGGGTTGTGGTGGTATGTATTAGGGGTCATGTGGGACTATGAAGCCGTGATGCTATTGGCTGACAGATCCCGGGTCCTGGTTGGCTGCCGACTCCTGGCTCCGCCCTGAAGGCGGAGTAAAAGAACCCGAGCTTCTCCCCGCCGCTTCATTCTGTTGCTGAGCTGCTGGGGACAAGTCTCACTTAATAAAGCCTGAATCGACTTCATCACTTCTCGTCTCTCTCGTAAGTCATTGTGCGCTACAATTTATTAAGCGAGCTTAAAAGACTATGGAGCTCCGGATCGCCCCGGAATGCCTGCGGATCAGCCCCCACGCAGAGAACTCGGCAGCAGTATTTAAACACTGGCAGGCATGCTTTGAAGGCTACCTCCAAACGGCCCCCGGCCGGATCACAGAAGACCAGAAAATGCAGGTCCTGCATTCGAGGGTAAGCCCGGAAATTTACCCTCTCATAGAAGACGCAGAGGATTTCCCGACGGCGCTCGCATTGCTGAAGGGCATCTACGTTCGGCCCGTTAACCAGGCCTACGCATGCCACCAACTTTGCGACGAGACGGCAAAGCCCCGGAGAATCGCTAGAAGAATTCTACGCCGCGCTGCTAATTTTGGGACGGGGATGCAGCTGCCCGCCGGTGAATGCGATCGAACACACGGACATGCTAATTCGCGATGCATTTGTGGCAGGTATGAACTCTCCCCAAATCCGCCAAAGGCTTTTAGAAAGAGAGTCGCTAGGACTCTCAGAGGCACGGGCCCTTGCAGCTTCCCTAGATGTGGCCTCGCAAAACGCCCGCGCCTACGGCCCCGACCACGCGGCAGCCCCTTGGACTCCGTGGGCCCCCGTCGCGACAAACCCCCCCCTCGCAAGCTTGCGCGGTTAAAGCGCCAGACCATCCCGGGGGGGCCCGCTGCTATTTCTGCGGGCAAGCGAAACACCCCCGGCAGCGCTGCCCGGCCCACGCAGCTATTTGTAAAAGCTGCGGCAAGAAGGGCCATTACGCGGCAGTGTGCCGGTCCCGGGGGGTCGCCGCAATCCCCGGAGAAGAACGAGCCCAGCCCCATGTGCGACCCGCGGGTGCCGCCATTTTGGGTCCCGGGCACCACGAGGGGAGGGTGGGCGCCGATATCTTGTGACCCCCCAGCCACGTGCGATTCATGGGGGTGGCCATTTTGTCCACCCCCGACCACGTGCGATCCATGGGGGCGGCCATTTTGTCCACCCCCGGCCGCGTGCGATTCATGGACGCCACCATCTTGGTTGACAACAAAGGACCCCAGCATCGACGGCTCCACGGGGTCCGAAGAAGATGCCGCGACACTACTACCACGACTGGCTTCGGTGACACTGGATCAATCGCGGCCCCGGACGCTCCAGACGATGACAACAACGGTGCTGATCAACGGATACGAGACGCCATGCCTGATCGACTCCGGGAGTACTGAAAGTTTTATTCACCCAGACACGGTAAGACGCTGTTTTCTGACCATCCATCCAAGCACGCAAAAGATTTCCCTAGCTGCAGGATTCTAATCCGTAGAGATCAAAGGTTCTGCATCGCGAACCTAACGGTGCAAGGGAGGGAGTTTAAGAACTACAGGCTCTACGTCCTTCCCCAACTCTGCGCATCCACATTACATTACAACCCAGGGAAAGGGTTGGCCCACTGAAGGATAGGCAAGGGAATCTATGTGCGGAGCCAGAGGAAATGGGCGAGGTACTAAATGAATACTTTGCATCAGTATTCACCAAAGAGAAGGAATTGGTAGATGTTGAGTCTGGAGAAGGGGGTGTAGATAGCCTGGGTCACATTGTGATCCAAAAAGACGAGGTGTTGGGTGTCTCAAAAAATATTAAGGTAGAGAAGTCCCCAGGGCCTGATGGGATCTACCCCAGAATACTGAAGGAGGCTGGAGAGGAAATTGCTGTGGCCTTGACAGAAATCTTTGGATCCTCGCTGTCTTCAGGGGATGTCCCGGAGGACTGGAGAATAGCCAATGTTGTTCCTCTGTTTAAGAAGGGTAGCAAGGATAATCCCGGGAACTACAGGCCGGTGAGCCTTACTTCAGTGGTAGGGAAATTACTGGAGAGAATTCTTCGAGACAGGATCTACTCCCATTTGGAAGCAAATGGACGCATTAGTGAGAGGCAGCACGGTTTTGTGAAGGGGAGGTCGTGTCTCACTAACTTGATAGAGTTTTTCGAGGAGGTCACTAAGATGATTGATGCAGGTAGGGCAGTAGATGTTGTCTATATGGACTTCAGTAAGGCCTTTGACAAGGTCCCTCATGGTAGACTAGTACAAAAGGTGAAGTCACACGGGATCAGGGGTGAACTGGCAAGGTGGATACAGAACTGGCTAGGCCATAGAAGTTGAGGGTAGCAATGGAGGGATGCTTTTCTAATTGGAGGGCTGTGACCAGTGGTGTTCCACAGGGATCAGTGTTGGGACCTTTGCTGTTTGTAGTATATATAAATGATTTGGAGAAAAATGTAACTGGTCTGATTAGTAAGTTTGCAGACGACACAAAGGTTGGTGGAATTGCGGATAGCGATGAGGACTGTCTGAGGATACAGCAGGATTTAGATTGTCTGGAGACTTGGGCGGAGAGATGGCAGATGGAGTTTAATCTGGACAAATGTGAGGTAATGCATTTTGGAAGGTCTAATGCAGTTAGGGAATATACAGTGAATGGTAGAACCCTCAAGAGTATTGAAAGTCAAAGAGATCTAGGAGTACAGGTCCACAGGTCATTGAAAGGGGCAACACAGGTGGAGAAGGTAGTCAAGAAGGCATACGGCATGCTTGCCTTCATTGGCCGGGGCATTGAGTATAAGAATTGGCAAGTCATGTTGCAGCTGTATAGAACCTTAGTTAGGCCACACTTGGAGTATCGTGTTCAATTCTGGTCGCCACACTACCAGAAGGATGTGGAGGCTTTAGAGAGGGTGCAGAAGAGATTTACCAGAATGTTGCCTGGTATGGAGGGCATAAGCTATGAGGAGCGATTGAATAAACTCGGTTTGTTCTCACTGGAACGAAGGAGGTTGAGGGGCGACCTGATAGAGGTATACAAAATTATGAGGGGCATAGACAGAGTGGATAGTCAGAGGCTTTTCCCCAGGGTAGAGGGGTCAATTACTAGGGGGCATAGGTTTAAGGTGAGAGGGGCAAGGTTTAGAGTAGATGTACGAGGCAAGTTTTTTACGCAGAGGGTAGTGGGTGCCTGGAACTCGCTACCGGAGGAGGTAGTGGAAGCAGGGACGATAGGGACATTTAAGGGGCATCTTGACAAATATATGAATAGGATGGGAATAGAAGGATACGGACCCAGGAAGTGTAGAAGATTGTAGTTTAGTCGGGCAGTATGGTCGGCACGGGCTTGGAGGGCCGAAGGGCCTGTTCCTGTGCTGTACATTTCTTTGTTCTTTGTTCTTTGTACTGGGATTAGATTTCCAGTGTAACCTGCAGAGCCTAACATTCCAATTCGGCGGCCCAATACCCCCACTCACTATCTGCGGCCTCGCAACTCTCAAGGTTGAACCGCCGTCCTTGTTTGCAAACCTCACCCCGGATTGCAAACCCGTCGCCACTAGGAGCAGACGGTACAGCACCCAGGACCGGATATTTATTCGGTCTGAAGTCCAGCGGTTGCTGAAGGAAGGCATAATCCAGGCCAGCAATAGTCCCTGGAGAGCCCAGGTGGTAGAAGTAAAGACCGGGGAGAAGCAAAGGATGGTCGTAGACTATAGCCAGACCATCAACAGGTACACGCAGCTAGATGCGTACCCTCTCCTCCACATATCCGACATGGTCAATCGGATTGCCCAGTATAAGGTCTTCTCCACCGTGGACCTCAAGTCCGCCTACCACCAGCTCCCCATCCGCCCAGGTGACCTCAAGTACACAGCCTTCGAGGCAGACGGGCGTCTCTACCACTTTCTAAGGGTCCCATTTGGTGTCACAAACGGGGTCTCGGTCTTCCAACGGGAGATGGACCGAATGGTTGACCAGCACGGGTTGCAGGCCACGTTCCCGTATCTCGACAACGTAACCATCTGCGGCCACGATCAGCAGGACCACGACGCCAACCTCCAAAAGTTCCTCCAGACCGCTAACGCCCTGAACCTCACATACAACGAGGAAAAGTGCGTTTTTAGCACAAACGGGTTGGCCATCCTGGGATACGTAGTGCGCAATGGGATAATAGGCCCCGACCCCGAACGCATGCGCCCCCTTATGGAATTTCCCCTCCCCCACTGCTCCAAAGCCCTGAAACGTTGCCTGGGTTTCTTTTCATATTACGGCCAATGGGTCCCCCAGTATGCAGACAAGGCCCGCCCGCTAATACAGTCCACTACCTTCCCCCTGTCGACAGAGGCTCGCCAGGCCTTCAGCCGCATCAAAGCGGATATCGCAAAGGCCTCGATGCGCGCCATCGACGAGTCCCTCCCCTTCCAGGTCGAGAGCGACGCGTCCGACGTAGCTCTGGCGGCCACCCTTAACCAAGCGGGCAGACCCGTGGCCTTTTTCTCCCGGACCCTCCACGCCTCAGAAATCCGCCACTCCTCAGTGGAAAAGGAAGCCCAAGCCATAGTGGAAGCTGTGCGACATTGGAGGCATTACCTGGCCGGCAGGAGATTCACTCTCCTCACCGACCAACGGTCGGTAGCCTTCATGTTCGATAATGCACAGCGGGGCAATATTAAAAATGACAAGATCTTAAGTTGGAGGATCGAGCTCTCCACCTTCAACTATGAGATCTTGTACCGTCCCGGAAAGCTGAACGAGCCGTCCAATGCCCTATCCCGCGGCACATGTGCCAACGCACAAATAGACCGCCTCCAAGCCCTCCACGAGGACCTCTGCCACCTGGGGGTCGCTCGATTCTACCACTTCGTAAAGTCCCGCAACCTCCCCTACTCTGTGGAGGAGGTCCGTACAGTCACCAGGAACTGCCACATCTGCGCAGAGTGCAATCCGCACTTTTTCAGGCCGGATAGAGTGCACCTGATCAAGACTTCCCGCCCCTTTGGACGCCTCAGTTTGGATTTCAAAGGGCCCCTCCCCTCCACTGACCGCAACGCATACTTCCTGAACGTGGTGGACGAGTACTCTCCTTTCCCTTTCGCCATCCCCTGCCCCGACATGACAGCGGCCACAGTCATTAAATATGGCACCATATTCACACTGTTCGGTTGCCCCGCGTATATCCATAGCGACAGGGGGTCCTCCTTCATGAGTGACCAGCTGCGCCAGTTCCTGCTCAGCAAGGGCATAGCCTCAAGCAGGACGACCAGCTACAATACCGGGGGAACGGGCAAGTAGAGAGGGAGACCGGCACGGTCTGGAAGACCGTCCTACTGGCCCTACAGTCCAGGGATCTCCCAGTTTCCCGGTGGCAGGAGGTCCTCCCGGATGCTCTCCATTCCATCCGGTCGCTGCCGTGTACCACCACTAAACAAACGCCTCATGAGCGCCTCCTTGTCTTCCCCAGGAAGTCCTCCTCCGGAACGTCGCTGCCGACCTCGCTGGCGGCCCCAGGACCCATCTTGCTCCGGAAACATGTGCGGGCGCACAAATCGGACCCGTTGGTCGAGAGGGTTCACCTTCTCCACGCGAACCCGCAGTACGCCTACGTGGCGTACCCCGACGGCCGACAGGACACGGTCTCCCTGCGGGACCTGGCGCCCGCCGGCAACACACACCCCCCCCCCGACACCGATCATCCCCTCCCTGCCACCGGCGCAACCCGCGACCGCCCCCTTCCCGGGGGGATCGGTCCTCCTCCCGTGCCCGCCCAGGAGTAAAACAGGAACAAACACCGAAACGCTCCCGGAGACGACAACGCCTGAACAAGCACCTGCACCACCACCGGGGCTGAGGCGATCGACGAGGAAGACCAGACCGCCCGCTCGACTCGTGGAATCCACGTGACACCAAGAATGTTGTTGTAACAAAAAAAATTTTGTGCACTCTATCCGGCCTGAAAAAGTGTGGTTTGCACTCTGCGCAGATGTGGCAGTTCCTGGTGACTGTACGGACCTCCTCCACAGAGTAGGGGAGGTTGCGGGACTTTGCGAAATGGTAGAATCGAACGACCCCCGGGTGGCAGAGGTCCTCGTGGAGGGCTTGGAGGCAGTCTATTTGTGCGTTGGCACATGTGCCGCGGGATAGGGCATCGGACGGCTCATTCAGCTTTCCGGGACGGTACAAGATCTCATAGTTGAAGGTGGAGAGCTCGATCCTCCACCTTAAGATCTTGTCATTTTAAATTTTGCCCTGCTGTGCATTATTGAACATGAAGGCTACCGACCGTTGGTCGGTGAGAAGAGTGAATCCAGACCAGACCGCCCGCTCAACTCGTGGAATCCACGTGACACCAAGAATGTTGTTGTAACAAAAAAATAGTTTTTTTGCTAATATTGTAAATAGTTTTCACAAACTTGTACATAGCCCAGTGTAGGGCTAAAACTGTAGTAACATGTCCGAAATTTTCCATCCAGGGCCAACCTTGTAAACCCCTACCACCATGCGAACCACCACCCCGCCGGGTTCCTTTTTAACAAGGGGTGAATGTGGTGGTATGGATTAGAGGTCATGTGGGACTGTGAAGCCATGATGCTATTGGCTGACAAATTCCAGGTCCTGGTTGGCCGCCGACTCCTGGCTCCGCCCTGAAGGCGGAGTATAAGAACCCGAGCTTCTCCCCGCCACTTCATTCTGTTGCTGAGCTGCTGGGGACAAGTCTCGCTTTATTAAAGCCTGAATCGACTTCATCACTTCTCGTCTCTCTCGTAAGTCATTGTGCGCTACAGGGGTTATCTCGGACACCCTGCGCCAGCAGCTCCTCAAAATTAAGTGCCTCACCCTAGCGACTGCCATTGAGACCTGCGTCCTCCACGAGACCAAGACCAGCCGGAACTCCCAAATCCAGGCTGCCGAAACGGCACGGCAGGGGTCCTACGAGGCGGAGCGGGTCCAGTCGATTGAGTTCCTCCTGGCCCGCGGCCCGGACGAGGGCGGCCATTTTGCGTGCTTTCCGGGCCTCTCGCGCTTGTACGTGCCAAAAGAGGGGACGTTGACGCAGAGGGACGTGATGCGCAGGTACGCTCTACGCAGGACCGCACCGCGTTTGCACGGTGGCACAATGAACGGCATGACATCACGACGTGCGGCAACTGTGGCTCCGCCCACTTAAAGCTGCAATGTCCGGCCAAAGCGCGACAATGCCTCCGCTGTGGCAGGATGGACCACTATGCTGCCTGCTGTCGAGCAGCTCAACCTGCCAACTCTCAACAATTCCGCCAGCCTCGCAGGGACGTGCGGGCTATTCAGCCCCCACACACTGAGTCATATCCTGACAACATGCAGACCAGTGATACCGAAGACAGGGAACCCTTCCGCGTTGCAGTAATCCATGAGAACCGGATGTCCCCAAGTCGGAACAGCCAGCCGCTGCCAGTGCACAGCATTGATCCGGGCGATGAGTGGTGTGCCATACTAATGGTCAACCGATCACAGATCACATTTCACTTGGACACTGGTGCCTCCGCCAATCTCCTAGCATGGTCAGCCTTCCAGACCTTGAAGGTTAAACCACCGATTCCGCCATCCCACTGTCAGCTGGTTGACTATAATGGAAACGTCATCCCGGCCACGGGGTCCTGCCAGCTCGATGTTACACAACTCACATAAAGCCACATTGTCTTTTGAAATAGTTGGATCCTCGAAGGACTCTCTGTTAGGCGCACAGGCGTGCAAGATCCTCCACCTCGTTCAGCGGGTACACACTCTGTCTCTAGAAGGCACGTCCGATTTCCCGGATGCAGACTTTAGGCCGCAGCTCCACTCACTCCTCGCGCACAACCAGGAGGTTTTCGAGGGCATGGGCACACTGCCCTACACCTACAGAATATGGCTCAAACCGGACATCACCCCGGTCATTCATGCACCTCGTAGAGTCCCAGCACCACTCAAGGACCGCCTCAAGCAGCAGCTGCAGGACCTGCGGGACCAAGGAGTGCTTTCCCGGGTCATGGAGCCCACGCCATGGGTCAGCTCCATGGTGTGCGTCAAGAAGCCCTCCGGCGAGCTCCAGATCTGTATCAACCCAAAAGATTTGAATAATAACATTATGAGGGAACACTACCCCATACCCAAATGAGAAGAAATAACGAGCGAAATGGCTCGGGCAAAAATATTCACCAAGCTTGATGCCTCAAAGGGTTTTTGGCAGATTCAACTGGATCAGTCTAGCAGGAAGCTGTGCACTTTCAACACTCCATTTGGCAGATACTGCTACAATAGGATGTCGTTCGGCATCATCTCGGCCTCCGAGGTGTTCCATCGCATCATGGAACAGATGATGGAGGGCATCGAAGGGGTACGCGTCTATGTAGATGACGTGATCATCTGGTACACCACACCACAGGAGCACATCTGTTGTCTCCAGCATGTCTTTGCACGGATACGAGATCAGGGCCTGCGCCTCAACCGAGCCAAGTGCTCTTTTGGCCAGACTGAGCTAAAGTTTTTGGGGGGCCACATCTCCCTGTCAGGGGTGCGGCCGGATGCCGACAAAGTGGCAGCCATCGCAGCCATGCAGCAGCCGGCAGACAAGAAGGCAGTGCTGCGCTTTCTCGGGATGGTCAACTTCCTGGGGAAGTTTATTCCTAACCTTGCCTCGCACACGGCGGCTCTTCGCCACCTGGTCAAAAAGACAACGGAATTCCAATGGCTGCCCGCACACCAGAGTGAATGGGAGGAGCTCAAGGTCAAGCTCACCACCGCCCCGGTACTGGCGTTTTTCGATACCACAAGGGAAACAAAGATCTCAACTGACGCCAGCCAGTCCGGCATTGGGGCGGTACTCCTGCAACGGGCCATCACCGCATCATGGGCCCCGGTCGCCTATGCGTCGTGGGCCATGACCCCCACAGAACAGCGCTATGCGCAGATTGAAAATGAGTGCCTAGGCTTGTTGACCGGCATCGACAAATTTCACGATTATGTGTATGGTCTTCCGCAGTTCACTGTGGAGACCGACCATCGCCCCCTGGTCGGCATCATTCAGAAGGACCTCAACGATATGACCCCTCGTCTCCAGTGCATTCTGCTCAAGCTCCGGAGGTACAACTTCCAACTTGTCTACACCCCGGGGAAGAACCTCATCATCGCGGATGCGCTGTCCAGGACGGTTAACACACCGACCGACTCGGAGGGGTTCATTTGTCAGGTCGACGCACAAGTAGCCTTCACATCGGCCAATCTGCCGGCCACTGACGCACGTCTGGCCCACATTCGCTGTGAGACTGCAGCTGACCCCCTTATACAGCGTGTAATGCACCACATGACGGAAGGGTGGCTCAAGGGGCAGTGCCCACAATTTTACAATGTCCGGGACGACTTGGCCGTCATTGATGGTGTCCTCTTGAAGTTGGACCGGATTGTGATCCCACACAGCATGCACCGCCTCGAATAACTGCACGAAGGACATCTCAGAGTTGAAAAGTGCAGGCGGAGGGCCTGTGAGGCTGTGTACTGGCCGGGCATCAGCGACGACATCGCCAACATGGTGCTCAACTGCCCCACCTGCCACAGGTTTCAGCCGGCGCAACCCCCTGAGACACTTCAGCCCCATGAGTTGGTCACGTCCCGCTGGTCGAATGTGGGCGTGGACCCCATGCGCTCGGCAGGGACTGCATCATCCTGATTGACTATTTCTCAAATTATCCGGAGGTCATACGCCTGCACGACATGACATCATCAGCTGTCATCCGGGCATGCAAAGAAGCCTTTGCTCGCCATGGAATTCCACTCACCGTCATGTCTGACAACGGGCCTTGCTTTGCGAGCCAAGAATGGTCTTCCTTTGCCACTTCATACAATTTCACGCACGTGACGTCCAGTCCCTTGCATCCCCAGTCGAATGGCAAGGCGGAAAAGGGCGTCTACATTGTGAAGTGGCTCCTCTGCAAGGCTGCTGATGCCGGATCTGACTTCTGTTTAGCCCTGCTGGCCTATCGCCCGGCCCCACTGTCCACGGGCCTCTCGCCAGCCCAGTTCTTGATGGGTCGCACCCTCAGGACCACTGTGCCGTCCATTCATGTTCCTGAACCCGACCATGCTCCAGTAATGCGAAGGATGCAACAACAGCGTGCTCAGCCGAAGGTGGCACATGACGCTTGGACAACTGATCCTCCTGCCCTGGCGCCTGGAGACAATGTCCGCATACACCTACCGGAGGGTGGCTGGTCGGCAACTGCCGAGGTTCTCCGCCACGTGTCCCCCCCCCCGCTCGTTCCTGGTTCGCATGCCTGATGGCTCCATTCGCCGACGTAATCGGCGGGCCCTTTGTCTGGTTCCGCGCTCACTGCGAGATCATGCACCGGTGTCCCTGATGTCGACTTTGTTGAGCTTCCTGCCACTCTGCCTATTCCTCTCTCACCCGCGGCCAGACCCATTCCTCAGCCGGTGGATCCTGACCCACCCTTGAGGCGGTCAACCCGAATTCGTCGCCCACCTGATAGACTTTACTTATGAGCCGGTTAGCACATTGGACTCACTGAATTGTTTTACAGTACTGTTAACGTGTTTCTTTCTTGTCATTCCAGAAGTTTTCTCTCGCCGTTTGCTGATTGCATTTGTTTTGTTATTGGTACAACCTCGTTGCTCTGTTGCAGCTGACACCTTCCTCTGCATATAGTTTAGCCTCATGTACATGTTGTAAATATTGCACACACATACTCAGATGCACTCAGTACACACTTCTATTTATTAGCATGTAGGCACATATCCTTGTGAAAAGGGGGGATGTCATGATATCCACATCAGCATATCATGGTGCAATCACACACACACTGATGGACAGGTAGCTGGACCAACGAACACACACACAACATCGCAGCCAATCACCAGTGAGAGCACACGCACTATAAAACAGGGAACACCACAGTTCCCGCTCACTCTACCAGGAGATAGCTCAGAGCACAGAGCTCACAGCGTGCCACTCAGATATAGTCCATGTGCTGAGTGCCTCACCAAGATAGTGATAGGGCTGGGTCTACAGGTTAGCTGGTGAAGCATGAACCTCAGCCAGCAGTTAGTAGTTATTATTGTTTCAGACAATAAAACAGAGTTGAACCATCTACAACCGTGTTGGGTCATTTGTGCATCGGAACACCCAACACGACACTTCTGACAGAACAAGCTATCTCCATTCCAAACAACTACCCAATTAATCACTGGCTCAGTCAATTATTTAATCATTATTTGCAGCAGGAGTGACACTAGATTGAAAGCGGAATAATTATCACAAACCATTATCTTCAGCAGATGAAATCGTATCGTGTTCAAGAAAGTATGTACGACAAACACAACCTTGATGCCTGTCACCTTGTGGTTAGTTCCTCTACAGGTCTAACATTAATTTCAATTGTTTTTCCTCCCTTTCGTCTCCCTGATGTTGATGACATGCCTTGGTAGGCAGCTTCTTCTGGTACTGTCTGAGTCAGAAGATCATGGGTTCATTCTCCACTCCAGATCTGACACCTCCATGCAGTCCTGTGGGAGTGCTGCATTGTGAGAGGTTCCAGCTTCTGGACAAGATGTTAAACCAAGGTTTGTTCAGTATTCTGTTCCCTATAGAGGTTTGAAGGCCGTTACTCTTGCAAATAGAGCAGAACCTTCCCCGTGGTGTTCTAGGCTGCACTCTTACCCCAACTAAAGTCACCAAAAATGAATGATTTGGTCATTTGTCACATTGCAGTTGGAGCTTGGTGAGTGAAAGGTTTTGTTCTGTGTACAGACCAGGTAGGTGATTCCATACATGAAAAACATAGGACATACGATGAATACACAATGTAAATATATAGATATCGGGTGAAGCCTACGGAGTATAGGTCTTTTTCTCTCAACATAACCACTCGCCAAGCAGCGTGAATAATTCATTTTCTGATTTACATGACTAAAGCCTCTTGTGATTTGGATGACCCTTTATCTGTTCCCCCTTAACCATTTTTGTTTTACTGAAAAAGTGAAAGAGAAGCTCGGAAAACTGAATTATTTTCAGTGGAAACAAATTACATGAAGAGAGCATAGAGATACCCGAAACTATGAGGTGTTTTAATGAGGCAAATTGAAGGAAACTGTTTGCACTGGAGCCTTTGTCTCTAAGACTGTGACCATCTGATCAGATGTATCTGCCACCTCTACCCTTTCCTCCAGCCTGCCATGCCAAACCCCTGCCCGAGCCCTGACCTTGCACCTTTCTCGAGTTTCTCAATTATCCCCTCTCATGCCCTTTCCAAAATGATCTTGTCCAAGAGACCCACCTCCTGCTCCGTCAACCTTATTCTCATTAAACTACTGACCACCCAATTCTCTTCCTGCTCCTCATTTTAGTGGTACTTTGATAATGGTTCCCTGTTCTTCAGAACTTCTTCCCTCTTCCTCAAATCTGCCTACATGATTTTCAAGTTGCTTTCAAATCCCTCCATGGCCTCATCTATCCCTATCTCTGAAAGCTCCTACAACCCTCCAATCTTCCAAGATACCTGCGCAGTTTTGGCCTCTTGCACATTCCTGAACTTAATTGTTCCACTTTCAGCTACCTGGGTCTTAAGCTTGGAATTCCCTCCATAAATATTTCAGTCTCTTCATCTCTTAATCTTCCTTTCTGATGTTCTTGAAAGCCTTCCTCTCTGAGGAAGTCTTTCGTCACCTAGTCTAATATTTCCTTGACTGCCTGTGTTTGGTCGTGTTTCAGTGGGAGGTTTTACTCCATTTAAAGTGCTGTATAATTACAAGTTACTATTGTTGTTGTTGGACAGTGGCTGATATTGCCATGGCAGCACACAATGAAAAGTTGAAGTGGAATAAATAAAATAAATGCTTTCATTTATATAGCACCTTTCAGTGCTTTGCAAAGTCCATTACAGGCAACAAAATGTTTTTGAAGTATATTCACTTGTAATGTCGGAAATGCATGAACCAACAAATAGAAATAGAACATAGAACATAGAACTGTACAACACAGTACAGGCCCTTCAGCCCACGATGTTGTGCCGAACTAGGCTGAAACTAAGGTCAAATCAACCTACTCCCAATCATTCTAGTGCACTCCATATGCCTATCCAATAACCGCTTGAAAGTTGTCTCTAAAGTGTCCGACTCTACTACCATAGCTGGGAGTGCGTCCCACGCCCTAACCATTCTCAGAGTAAAGAACCTACCTCTGACATCCCTCCAATATCTTCCACCATGAACCTTATAGTTATGCCCCCTTGTAACAGCTACATCCACCCGAGGAAAAAGTTGCTGAGCATCCACTCTGTCTATCCCTTTCATCATCTTATACACCTCAATTAAGTCACCTCTGATCATCCTTCGTTCCAATGAGAAAAGCCCTAGCTCCCTCAAGCTTTCCTCATAAGACCTACCCTCTAATCCCAGCATCATCCTGGTAAATCTCCTTTGCACCCTTTGCAATGCTTCCACATCCTTCCTATAATGAGGTGACCAGAACTGCACACAATACTCCAAATGTGGTCGAACCAAGGTCTTGTACAGTTGCAGCATAACCTCACGGCTCTTAAACTCAATCCCCCTGTTAATAAATGCGAACACACTATAGGCTTTCTTCACGGCTCTATCCACTTGGCTGGCAACTATCAGACATCTATGGACATGAACTCTGAGATCTCTCTGCTCCTCCACATTTTTCAGCACTCTGCCTTTAACCCTGTAAACCGCATTCAAATTTGTCCTACAAATGAATCACCTCACACTTATCAGGGTTAAACTCCACCTGCCACTTTTCAGCCCAGCTCTGCATCCTATCAATGTCTCTTTGCAGCCTACAACAGCCCTCCACATTATCCATTACTCCACCAATCTTGGTGTCATTAGAAAATTTACTAACCCAACCTTCAACTCCATCATCCAAGTCGTTGATAAAAATCACAAAATAGCAGAGGACCCATCACTGATCCCTGTGGTACACCGCTGTTAACTGGGCTCCAGGTTGAAAATTTACCATCTACCATGTGATAGCCAGTTACTGATCCAATTGGCCAAATTTCCCTCTATGCCATACCTCCTTACTTTCTGCTTGAGTCAACCATGGGGCACCTTATCAAACGCCTCACTAAAATCCATGTATACGACATCAACTGCTCTACCTTCATCTGTGTACTTAGCTACCTCCTCAAAGAATACAATCAAACTTGTGAGGCAAGACTTACCCCTCACAAATCCGTGCTGACTATCCTGGATTAAGCTGTATCTTTCCAAATGATCATAAATCCTATCCCTCAGGACCCTTTCCAATAATTTACCTATGACCAAAGTGAGACTAACCGGCGTATAATTCCCAGGGTTATACCTATTCCCTTTCTTGAGCAATGGGACAACATTCATCTCTCTCTCCAGTCTTCTGGCACTATTCCTGTAGACAGTGAGGACATAAAGATCAAAGCCAAAGGCTCTGCAATTTCATCCCTTGCCTCCCAAAGAATCCTAGGATATATCACATCAGGCCCAGGGGACTTATCTATCCTCAGACTTCACAAAATTTCTAACACATCTTCCTTCTGAATATCTACCTCCTCCAGCCTACCAGCCTGTATCGCACTATCCTCCTCAACAACATGCCCCCTCTCCTTTGTGAACACTGAAGAAAAGTATTAATTTAGGGCCTCTCTTATATCTTCAGACTCCATGCACACGTTCCCACTCCTGTCCTTGACCGGCCCTAACTTCACCTTGGTCATTCTTTTATTCCTCACACAAGTGTAAAAGGCCTTTGGGTTTTCCTTGATCCAACCCGCCAAGGACTTCTTATGCCCCCTCCTAGATCTCCTAAGTCCTTTCTTGAGCTCCTTCCTAGCTATCTTGTATCCCTCAAGTGCCCGAACTGAACCTTGTTTTCTCATCCTTACATTAGCCCTCTTCTTCCTCTTGATAAGACATTCAACCTCTTTTGTAAACCATGGTTCTCTCACTCGACCATTTCTTCCCTGCCTGACAGGGACATACATATCAAGGACACGCAGTATTTGCTCCTTGAACAAGCTCCAAATTTCAATTGTGCCTATCCCTGACAGTTCCTGTTTCCATCTTATGCTCCCCAATTCTTGCCTAATCGCATCGTTATTACCCTTCCCCCAATTATAAACCTTGCCCTGCCGTATGTTCCTATCCCTCTCCATTGCTATAGTGAAAGTCACCGAATTGTGGTCACTATCTCCAAAGTGCTCTCCCACAACCAAATCTAACACTTGGCCCGGTTCATTACCCAGTACCAAATCCAATGTGGCCTCTTGTCGGTCTATCCACATATTGTGTGAGGAAACCCTCCTGCACACACTGGATAAGAACAGCCCCATCCAAACTATTTGAAGTATAGTGAATCCAATCAGTATTTGGAAAGTTAATGTCACCCATGACAACTACCCTGTGACTACCGCACCTATCCAAAATCTGCATTGCAATCTTTTCCTCCACATCTCTGTTACTGTTTGGGGGCCTATAGAAAACTCCTATAGAAAAGTGACCGCTCCTTTCCTATTCCTAGCTTCAGCCCACACTACCTCAGTAGACAGATCCTCCTCAAACTGCCTTTCTGCAGCCATTATACTATCCTTGATTAACAATGCTACTCCTCCACCTCTTTTACCATCTTCCCTAATCTTACTGAAACATCTAAACCCCGGAACCTCCAACAACCATTCTTGCCCCTGTTCTATCCTTGTCTCCGTAATGGCCAGAACATCGTAGTCCCAGGTACCAATCCATGCTTCAAGCTCACCAACCTTATTCCTGGTGCTCCTCGCAATGAAGTAGACACACTTCAAACCACCTTCATGCCTGCAGGCCCACTCTTGTGACCTTGGTACCTTCCTCAGTACTGCACTACCCTCAACTTCCTGAACTCCAGCAATAGAACATAGAACATAGAAAATACAGCACAGAACAGGCCCTTCGGCCCACGATGTTGTGCCGAACCTTTGTCCTAGATTAATCATAGATTATCATTGGATTTACAGTGCAGAAGGAGGCCATTCGGCCCTTTGGCTATCTCCTGGACTACAAATCAGTTTCCCATCCCCATCTGTACAGCAGAATCCCCAAAACAGCAATGAATCGATTAAATAATTTGCTTTAGTGATGTTGTTTGAAGGACAAATATTGACCAGAATGCCAGAAGAATGCTACCATTTATCTTTGAATAGTGCCAGAGTCTCTTTTGCATCTACCTGAAGGGGACAGGCCTCTCGACTGAAATATGGCAACTCTGGCAGTATCGTTTATTCCTGTATTGAACTGGCAACCTGGACTTATTGAGTATTTCTGCTACTCTGTTATTATTTCAGATTTTGAGTAGCTGCACGATTTTGCCATGGTGTTGGAGATTAATTAGACATCTTTTTCAGCTAGCCAGCACAGACTCTGTGGGTCTTCTGTGCTGATACAATGTCTATTTCCACAAGTACTCAAACAACTCCCAGCTCAATCTGACCAGCATCCATATTGACCACTATCTCAAAACTGGGTCCAATTTAATGGAAATGAAACAGATTCCCCTGTCGAGCACCAGCAACGTCGAGAATGACCCCGGTATTGAACGGGACTCTGCTTCAGTTTGGGGCCTCAGCGAGGAACGCCCCGCCGAGGCGGCACTCAGTCCCCTTTCCTGCACAAAAGAGCTCCACACGCCAATGTAGGGAGAGATTGAGGCGTGATTTTTAAATGGCGTCCTGACCACAAGACCCCTCACTTGAGCCTCTGGATCCCCTGAATGCCCCAAATTCACCTATACTGGGGTCATCGTGCTCCTGCACCCCACCTCATTAGGGCAGGTCACCCCCAGGCCTGACTCCTGCTGCAAGCAAAATGCCTCTTGGGTACCTTGGCACTGCCAACCTGGCAGTGCCCCTGCAAGCCAGGATGCCCAGGCAATATTGCCAGGGCACCAGACTGGCAGGGTCAGGGTGGCATCTGGGTACCACCCTGCCCCGAGCCCGGCCAGGCAGGGGCCACAATCACCTGGGAGACCGGGAGACAGGACCGGCAGACCCCCCCCAAGTGCCGGTACCACTTTTATGGACCACTACTAACCAGCAATCAGGAACTCTGAGCCACAGGCATTATTGGGTAAGTGAGTGAATACTAAAGTGAGTCTAACTGCTGATATTAAAATGCAGATTTGTGTCCTGCCCATTGTGGGATAGGCCTCTCGTGAGATTTACCGACCGTGTCGAGTCCTGTGTCAGGCACGGCCATTAGATTTGGCCCCTTATCTAATGTCCAGCACTGGATGAACAGAAATTTTCAGCATTCAAATATTGGGAAGATTAAGGTCATTACCTTCGATCCTGAACACAAACACTATTCCCTAGCACTCATTCCATTCCTCTCTCTTGCAATTAAGTGAATGAGTCTGAACCAGATGGACAGAAAATGTATTGTCATATTTGGTGCCTGAGATGAGTTTTTAACCACGTATCCATGCCGTCACTAAGACAACCTATTTCCACCTCTCACCTCCATCTGTGCCCCAGTTCTTCAGCTGCTGCTAACCTCATCCATGTCTTTGTTTTTACTTCATTTGTTCTTGGAATGTGAATCTTGTGAGCAAGTCCTGCATTTATTTCCAATCCTTAATTGTCCTTTGGCAGGGAGCCGCCTTCTTGAACCGCTGCTTTTCGTGCCATGTAGGTATACCCACAGTGCTGTTAGGAGGGCGTTCCAAGATTTTGCCCCAGCAACGGTGAAGAAACAGTGATATATTTCCAAGTCAGGATGGTGGGTGACTTGGTGCAGAACCTCCAGGTGGTGGTGTTCCCATGTGACTGCTGCTCTTGTCCTTCTAGATGGTAGTGGTCGAGGTGTTTGCAAGGTGCTGCCTAAGGAGCCTTGATGAATTGATGTGGTGTACCTTGTAGGTAGTAAACAGACTGCTGCTATGTGTGCGTCAGTAGATGAGGGAGTGAACATTTGAGCAGATGAATTGGATTTTGCAACATGGAATTGGCTGAGTAACAGGAAACAGAATAGTGCTTACTGGACGCTTCTCAGGCCGGGAAAAGGTTTGTAGCGGAGTTACCCAGGGTTCAGTGTTGGGACAATTGCTCTTTTCCTGATATATATTAATAACCTAGATCTTGGTGTACAGGATACAACTTCAAAGTTTATGGATGATACGAAACTTGGAAGCATTGTGAACTGTGAGGAAGATAGTGTAGAACTTCAAAAGTATATATAGTTTGGTGAAATTTACAAACTGGTAGCAGATGAAGTTCAAAGCGGAGAAATGTTAAGTGATTCATTTTGGTAGAAAGATCATGGAGAGGCAATATAAAATAGAGCATACAATTATAAAGGGGATACAGGAGCTGAAGTACCTGAGTGTAAATGTACGTAAGTCATTGAAGGTGGCAGGCAGTTTGAGAGATCAGTTAATAAAGCAATCAGTATCCTGGGCTTCACTGATAGGGGAGTTGTTTTGTGTCAGATATCAGTCTGGCTTCAGCTGGAATAATGCGTCCAGTTCTGGGCGCCAGCATTTAGAGGAATGAAAGGGGCACAGATTTAAAGTAATTGGTAAGAGAAGCAAAAGATTTGGGGAAAAAAACCTTTCCCAGCTGCGTGTTATTAAGGTCTGGAATGCACTGCCTGAGTGCGTGGTGGGAGCAGGTTCAATTGAGACATTCTAAAGGGAATTAAACTGTTATCTGAAAAGCGGATGGCACAAAGTAAGTTGTACATTCGGAGAACCAGTGCAGACACGATGGCCTGACTTCTGTACTGTTAACAATTCTGTATTTCTGTGGATTAGGGTGTTGAGCAAACAGACTGCTTTGTCTTGGCTGGTGACAAACTTGTATTGTTGGAGCTGCACACATCCAGGTAATGGGAGCATATTCCATCACACTCCTGACTTGTGCCTTATAGATGGTGCGAAGCCCTTTGGGAGTCAGGAGGTGCCCTAGAATGAAATGTCAAAGGGAGCTGTCAAACTGTCAAGGCATTTAAAATCACTTACCTTTAACTCTGAAAAAATTGCCTGGTATTGCTTGCTTCCCACTACCATTATTGGTTTAAAGCTGCAGAGCTGATTTCACAACTGTCCATTACCACTGTCAGGTGTCTGCCATTTCATAGTTTGATTGACAGCTCCAAGTGATTACGGACTCTTTGAAGTGGAAAATTGGCTTTATAAAGGATTATACTGTTGAATAAAATGTTCACTGCTGTTTGCAAAAGATATTTGGAACTTTATATTTTTTCATCTCAGCATCGGTCCTGAGATGAACACTGGGCAAGTGGACATGGCCGGTGTAAAGGCACAGAGTAGTGAGTGTGGGGTATGGGTTGGCATGAGATGACACCAAGTTGGCATATGGTTTATAAAGCATCATGAGGTGGGTGAGGTTTAGATGGTACAAAAGGTATGAGGGTCCTAGGGAGCTGCAGGGAAGCTTGATTTAGCATGAAGTGTGTGGGGCCATGAGGGTGAGTGGTGCATAGCTTGGCATGGAGGTTATGAAGGCCATTGAATGTAGGTTGAGGTTGGCATACAGGGTATGAGGAGTCGGGGGGGGGGGTTGACATACAAGGTATGAGGTGTCATGGGGGTGGGCAGGGGGGACTAGGTTGACTAGGTTTGGGAGGGTTTAAACTAATGCAGCAGGGGCATGGGAACCTGGATTGTAGTTTTAGGGTAAGGGAGAATGAGAATATAGAGGTCAGGAGCACAGATTTGACGTCGCAGGAGGGGGCCAGTGTTCAGGTAGGTGGTTTGAAGTGTGTCTACTTCAATGCCAGGAGTATACGAAATAAGGTAGGGGAACTGGCAGCATGGGTTGGTACCTGGGACTTCGATGTTGTGGCCATTTCGGAGACATGGATAGAGCAGGGACAGGAATGGATGTTGCAGGTTCCGGGGTTTAGGTGTTTTAGTAAGCTCAGAGAAGGAGGCAAAAGAGGGGGAGGTGTGGCGCTGCTAGTCAAGAGCAGTATTACGGTGGCGGAGAGGATGCTAGATGGGGACTCATCTTCCAAGGTAGTATGGGCTGCGGTTAGAAACAGGAAAGGAGAGGTCACCCTGTTGGGAGTTTCCTATAGGCCTCCAAATAGTTCTAGGGATGTAGAGGAAAGGATGGCGAGGATGATCCTGGAGAAGAGCGAAAGTAACAGGGTAGTTATTATGGGAGACTTTAACTTTCCAAATATTGACTGGAAGAGATATAGTTAGAGTACATTAGATGGGTCGTTTTTTGTACAGTTTGTGCAGGAGGGTTTCCTGACACAATATGTTGACAGGCCAACAAGAGGCGAGGCCACGTTGGATTTGGTTTTGGGTAATGAACCAGGCCAGGTGTTGGATTTGGAGGTAGGAGAGCACTTTGGGGACAGTGACCACAATTCGGTGACGTTTACGTTAATGATGGAAAGGGATAAGTATACACCGCAGGGCAAGAGTTATAGCTGGGGGAAGGACAATTATGATGCCATTAGACGTGACTTGGGGGGGGTAGGGTGGAGAAGTAGGCTGCAAGTGTTGGGCACACTGGATAAGTGGAGCTTGTTCAAGGATCAGCTACTGCTTGTTCTTGATAAGTATGTACCGGTCAGGCAGGGAGGAAGGCATAGAGCGAGGGAACCGTGGTTTACCAAAGAAGTGGAATCTCTTGTTAAGAGGAAGAAGGAGGCCTATGTGAAGATGAGGTGTGAAATTTCAGTTGGGGCGATGGATAGTTACAAGGTAGCGAGGAAGGATCTAAAGAGAGAGCTAAGACGAGCAAGGAGGGGTCATGAGAAGTATTTGGCAGGTAGGATCAAGGAAAACCCAAAAGCTTTCTATAGGTATGTCAGGAACAAGCGAATGACTAGGGAAAGAGTAGGACCAGTCAAGGACAGGGATGGGAAGTTCTGTGTGGAGTCTGAAGAGATAGGCAAGATATTAAATGAATATTTTTCGTCAGTATTCACTCAGGAAAAAGATAATGTTGTGGAGGAGAATGCTGAGACCCAGGCTATTAGAATAGATGGCATTGAGGTACGTAGGGAAGAGATGTTGGCAATTCTGGACAGGCTGAAAATAGCTAAGTCCCCGGGGCCTGATGGGATTTATGCTAGGATTCTCTGGGAGGCCAGGGAAGAGATTGCTGGGCCTTTGGCTTTGATTTTTATGTCATCATTGGTTACAGGACTAGTGCCAGAGGACTGGAGGATAGCAAATGTGGTCCCTCTGTTCAAAAAGGGGAGCAGAGACAACCCCGGCGACTATAGACCGGTGAGCCTCACGTCTGTAGTGGGTAAAATCTTGGAGGGGATTATAATAGACAAGATTTATAATCATCTAGATAGGAATAATATGATCAGGGATAGTCAGCATGGCTTTGTGAGGGGTAGGTCATGCCTCACAAACCTTATCGAGTTCTTTGAGAAGGTGACTGAACAGGTAGATGAGGGTAGAGCAGTTGATGTGGTGTATATGGATTTCAGTAAAGCGTTTGATAAGGTTCCCCACGGTAGGCTATTGCAGAAAATACGGAGGCTGGGGATTGAGGGTGATTTAGAGATGTGGATCAGGAATTGGCTAGCTGAAAGAAGACAGAGGGTGGTGGTTGATGGGAAATGTTCAGAATGGAGTTCAGTTACAAGTGGCGTACCACAAGGATCTGTTCTGGGGCCGTTGCTGTTTGTCATTTTTATCAATGACCTAGAGGAAGGCGCAGAAGGGTGGGTGAGTAAATTTGCAGACGACACTAAAGTCGGTGGTGTTGTCGACATTGTGGAAGGATGTAGCAGGTTACAGAGGGATATAGATAAGCTGCAGAGCTGGGCTGAGAGGTGGCAAATGGAGTTTAACGTAGAGAAGTGTGAGGTGATTCACTTTGGAAGGAATAACAGGAATGCGGAATATTTGGCTAATGGTAAAGTTCTTGGAAGTGTGGATGAGCAGAGGGATCTAGGTGTCCATGTACATAGATCCCTGAAAGTTGCCACCCAGGCTGATACGGTTGTGAAGAAGGCCTATGGAGTGTTGGCCTTTATTGGTAGAGGGATTGAGTTCCGGAGTCGGGAGGTCATGTTGCAGCTGTACAAAACTCTGGTACGGCCGCATTTGGAGTATTGCGTACAGTTCTGGTCACCGCATTATAGGAAGGACGTGGAGGCTTTGGAGCGGGTGCAGAGGAGATTTACCAGGATGTTGCCTGGTATGGAGGGAAAATCTTATGAGGAAAGGCTGATGGACTTGAGGTTGTTTTCGTTGGAGAGAAGAAGGTTAAGAGGAGACTTAATAGAGGCATACAAAATGATCAGGGGGTTAGATAGGGTGGACAGTGAGAGCCTTCTCCCGCGGATGGAAATGGCTGGCACGAGGGGACATAGCTTTAAACTGAGGGGTAATAGGTCTTAGTGCATAGGACAGAGGTCAGATGTAGGTTCTTTACGCAAAGAGTAGTGAGGCTGTGGAATGCCCTACCTACAACAGTAATGAACTCGCCAACATTGAGGGCATTTAAAAGTTTATTGGATAAACATATGGATGATAATGGCATAGTGTAGGTTAGATGGCTTTTGTTTCGGTGCAACATCGTGGGCCGAAGGGCCTGTACTGCGCTGTATCGTTCTATGTTCTATGTTCTATGGAGGGTCTGAGGGGCTATGATGTCATGATGCTGCATGAGGTGGCATGGGTTAGCATAGTTGGGCATGGGGAGTATATGCGAGAATCAAATGGTGTCAGGGGTGAAGGCTGGAGGGTCGTTTTATGTTTTTCTGTTCCTTTTAAAATATTGATGCAATGGCGATGCACTAAGACAAGCTTCGACTTGTCTCAGTTCATCTGCTACTGAAACCCTCATCCACGCCTTTGTTCCCACTGGACTCAATTATTCTAAAATACTGCTGGCTGGTCTCTCACATTGTGCCCTCCCTAGACATGAGGTTATTCAAAATGCTGCTGCCTGAGTCTTAACACGCAGGAAGTCCGGTCCCCCGATTATCCCTGTGCTGGTTGGTTGACATTAGCTCCCGTTCATGAAATGTCTTGATCTTTGTGGTGTTGGGTGCTCTGGTGCACAGATGAGCCAACACAGTTGTATGTGGTACAACTCTATTTTATTATAACTCTTATAATACAGTTCGTTCTGGATACTCTGCACGTGCTGTCTCCCTGAGTGTGTTTGGTAACAGATGTGTCCTGGTTCTCCTCTGCAGCTAATACTGACCACCGGGGGTCGTGTCTGTGCTTTTATATCTTTCTGTCATTGGTTGTGGTGTTGTGTGTTCTGATTTGTCTGTTGGTGTGTCTATCATGATGTGTGTGTTTGAATATCATGACATCCCCCCTTTTTACAAAGATATGTGCCTACGTGGTTATAAATATAATTGTGTCGTGAGTGCATCGAAGAGTGTGTGTGTGTGTTATGTACAGCGTGTGTATATGACGTAACTATTTACATGGGGCGATGTCGGGTGCGTCACACTAACAAGGTTGTACCATAACAAAAGTTGGATGCGAGAGAAAAAAAAAAACTTGAACATTGGTCTGGTCAGACGATATCTGGAACAATAAACAACAACAGGTTATAATACAGAAGTGTTTGACTTTTTGAACGTATGAACAGCGTTATAAGTCCAGTCTAATGGGTGACCGCCTCAAGAATGGGCTGGTCCTCAATCCGGTTCAGCTGTGGAGATTTGGGGTCACACTGGTTCACCTTGGACTGTTGGAGGTGATGCTGTTGCCGAAGTCTCTACTTTACCATTTGTTGTACTTCGTGCAGTGCTTGGTTTTTTCATTCGTGCAAATATAACATTCAACATCTTTGTTAGTGGTGCCTTGGCTGTGGTTTGGTTCTGGTGGCGATGGAAGGGGCATGATCCGTGGCATCTCCACGAAGTCATCCTTGGGAACCAGTGGAGGATCCGGCGTGTGCGTACGGTTCAGTTGCGAGCGTGGAAGGCGGCGCAAAGCTCGCTGATTGCGCCTACGCACCAATCCATCCGCCCTGCATGCCAGGAACAAGGTGGAGTCTTTTTCTTTTTATGTTTGTGGTGGACGGCATCTTGTAGCCGATGGGTCGTTGCCATCGAAGTAGCACCATCACTAATATCATGCAAGGCGATGACTGTGCCAGATGTGGAAGTTGGCCGAGACCGTGCACGCTGGTTCCGGCCACCTGCTGTGCCGGAAGGGCGACTCCGCAGAGAAACGTCGAAGCATGTCGCCTTGGAGAGAGAATTGTTGCTCGCATCAACGTCTGGCGATGGCGCGAATTGGTGTGTCCATCTTGGACCGCCGGTGCTGGTTGCCACTGCCGACCCAGTGGGACTGCCACGCGATCCATTCCCTGTCGCCGTGGCATCCGCCGTCACCCTGAGCGTGCCATCACCGAGGCCGCGACACCGCCCGTCCGGAGCAAGGTCTCGCGTGCGCGAATCAGAGTCGGCGCTTGGCTGCTCCCCATCTGGAGTCCGGTCTGCCTTCCGTCGATGCCCCCCGTCCGGAGTCCCAACAGGTTCACTGGAGGCAGCCGAGATTCCCTGAAGCTGCACTTCTGGAGTCGGAACATGCAGGAATGCACCAACCAGTGGAGAGGGTCGAGCCATCGAGGGTGGAAGCGGTGCGCTGCCACCGCAGTCGTCAGTGGTCCCACCGTGATCGTCGAGTGCCTCGGTACGCACTAGGCGAGGTCTGTCACCTTGCACCTTTTGCATGGGAAGTGGGATGCTGTCGTCACTCGTCTCACATCCCGTGGATAGATCGTCATTAGCAGCTTGCTGTTCACTAGGGTTGGGTAAATTGTCAGAGTTTTCATCTGGTGGTGCACACCATGTCGGTGGACTGTCATTGTCTTGCCGTTGTCCTTCATTTGGGCTTTTCTTCTTTGGAATTTTAAATCTTCCCCCAGACATTGCAGAACCTTGTTTATTACCCCCAAATTCTCCCATAGGTATGGTCTCGAATATAGGATCCAATGTTTCTATCGACATTGTACTATTTTCCAAAGAACATTCCGTTTCACTTTTCTTCTCAGGTGCCTCATATGTATCTTTGTCTAATGTACATGCCTTCATGGTCTCTGGGTCTGATTTTGCTGGGACTGGCATGGTCACAGTCTCTCTTTTACTGTTCTCAATTGCCCACATTATACTCCCCAGACATAACTGCTTAATCACTGGGGTTTGTGTGGTACAATGGATAATCGGGTCGACCTTATCTGCATCTTCACCATTAGTGGAAAGCACACTTGGTTCACTTGAAACTGCTGTGGGTTTTAAATTCGTTATCTGGCTACTCGATGTCGGTGTCCTCAGGATTCTTGCTCCAATGTTCTGCTCAATAATCAGTGGAGCGTGTATAGGTTCAATGCAATTAATGTTCCCCTCAAGGTTTGAAGAGTCATTACTGACTAACTGCTGGTCTCCGAAGTTGGGATTTTGCGGTGTTGTGTTGAAGGGAGACATTTGTCCCTGCTGTAGATATGATTCAGGTTGTGTTATTTCCATTACCTGAGGATCAATGTCTTGTCCATTTTTTCGATCCGTACTAAAACACTGGCAATTCTCAGTCTGCTCCTTGCAAGTTAAACATTCAATTAATTTCGTTAGCAAATCCTCAGCATCCTTCTGTGGCCGTGCAGCATTATTAATCTCTGTTCGGCTATAATGATCCTGAAGGTCAGCGCATAAACCTTTTTTCTTCGGGCTTGGACGAGGCGATTCCTTTGGCTTGTCTTCAGTTGGGCTTGAACAGTCTTCAGCGCTGTGCCCTTCATTGTTGCATGAGAGACCGTCATGTTCATGCTGCTGTGTAGTGGAGCATGGTAGGCTGTTATAGCCTTCTTGCTGTTCACGTGAGCATGGCAGACTTGCATCGTCTGCCGCTGGTTGGTCAGGAGAGGTTGCTAGACCCTCATGGTCTTGTTCCTGCAAGGACTGCGCTCTGGAGTCTTGCGTTCCTTCCATCGTGGAGTCCGTCCACGAGCTCTCTGTGGAGGCTTGTGACACTGGAGTCACTTCTTGTTCGTGCAAGGACTGCGCTCAGGAGTCTTGCGTTGCTTCTATCGTGGAGGCTGTCCACGAGCTCTCTGTGGAGGCTTGTGACACTGGAGTCACTTCTTGTTCGTGCAAGGACTGCGCTCTGGAGTCTTGCGTTGCTTCTATCGTGGAGGCTGTCCACGAGCTCTCTGTGGAGGCTTGTGACACTGGAGTCACTTCTTGTTCGTGCAAGGACTGCGCTCTGGAGTCTTGCGTTGCCTCTATCGTGGAGGCTGTCCACGAGCTCTCTGTGGAGGCTTGTGACACTGGAGTCACTTCTTGTCCGTGCAAGGACTGCGCTCTGGAGTCTTGCATTTCTGCAATTGTGGAGTCTGTCCACGAGCTTGCTGTGGAAGCTTGTGACACTGGAGTCACTTCTGGTTCATGCGAGGACTGCACTCTGGAGTCTTGCATGTCTTCTTTCATAGAGTCGGGAACGTTGAGCGGGACGTGGACCACGCTCTGTGTGGCAGCAGGGCACTCTCCGTGTGCTTGCACCGCTCCCTGTCTGTTAATGTCAGGCTGCAGCATCATCCGGTACTGATAAGTTGGAACGTCATATCTGCTGGATTGAAGATCCTCAAATCCGAAAAATGAATCCGCATCTGCGTCGGATTCAATGTGGGGGCCGCCAATGTGCAACACGAAAGGTTCGTCCGAGTCATAGTCATATAGGACCACGGAGCTATCATTGGGCTCGCGAGGTCCGGAAACACTGTAAAGATCGTCATCGAAGTATTCAAGGTCGGAATCATCGGCTTGTGCGTAGGTAACTGCTTGTCGGAGGGTTCTTCGGAGGTCAAATTCATCTCCTGGGTCAATTTGCGGCACTGTGCTGTCATTCCAGGTGAGGGAAGGTTTTACAGCTTTAACAGATTTTTGTTTTTTTGATTTGGGACGTTTCCCTTTTACATTGGATTTGGGACATTTCCCTTTTAAATTGGTGCAGTCTGGGGCCTCTGACATCCTGACGCTCGGTATGTAGCACGTAGGAAGCGACTGCGCATGCTCAGATCGCTGTTCCTTTACCGATGGCCGTTTTCTTGACTGCGCATGCGCAGCATCTCGCGCATGCGCAAACGAAACTTCCGGTTCTGCGCACTGCTCGCGCAACTGTGCTAGCGTTATACCTTTAGCAAGATGGCCGCCGACCTCGACCCAGCCTTCTCTCAGGCCCGGGATTTTGGCTTCTGGGAATTCGGGCTCCGGGATCCCAGCCACGAGGTGAGTACTGCAGCTTTTCTTACCTTTATTTGCCGATTGGATTGCGTTTTCTTCACAGTACTTGGAGAATTTGTCCAGGACTGCCTGGTAATCGTACCTTTGCTGCCTCCTGAAGAACCTGAACCTTGTGAATATTTCTCTCTCTTGCCCTTGCACCGGCGATGGTGAGGAGAAATTCAATTTTTTCGCTATCATCCAGGTCTTCGAGTTCAGCTGCCACCAGGAACAATTCGAACATTTGCCGGAATCGCCGCCAGTTTTCGCGGAGATCGCCGTAGCACTGGAGCGGCTGCGGAACCGGGAGCTCTATCATTTTGCCTGGGCACTGCTGGTTGTCCTGTGTACACTGAGGTATGCCGGCAGGTATCGATCCACTCCTGTACCATGTGGTGTTGGGTGCTCTGGTGCACAGATGAGCCAACACAGTTGTATGTGGTACAACTCTATTTTTATTATAACTCTTATAATACAGTTCAGTTCTGGATACTCTGCACGTGCTGGTCTCCCTGAGTGTGTTTGGTAACAGATGTGTCCTGGTTCTCCTCTGCAGCTAATACTGACCACCGGGGGTCGTGTCTGTGCTTTTATTATCTTTCTGTCATTGGTTGTGGTGTTGTGTGTTCTGATTTGTCTGTTGGTGTGTCTATCATGATGTGTGTGTTTGAATATCATGACAATCTTCAAATTGTCATCCTTGTTTCCAACCTCTCCACGGTCTTGCCCCTCCTGATCTCTGTCATCCCTTATAAACTCACCAATTCTCTGAGGTACCAGTGCTCCTCTAATTCTGGCTCTTGTGTATTCCCAATGACTATTCAGTTGAGTAGGTCTAAGCCTTGGAATTCCCTCCCTATATCTCTCTGGCTCTTTACCTCACTTTCCACCTTTAAGGTACATTTTAAAACATTTTTTTGACCGAGTGTTTGTTCATCTGACCTAATGGCTGGAACTTTATGGCCGTTCATCCCGGCAGGATATTCCGGTTCCGCCGAGAATTTCCCAGGAGCGAGGGTTTCATTTAATGGGAGGACACCGTTGACAACAGTGGGACCAGAAAACCCTGCCACCTGCCAATGATGGGCCACCTCCCGCTGCTGCAAAACACGCAGTGGATTGCACAGTAAATCCCACCCAATATCTCGTGAAGTGACTCGGGTGTCATACGTTTATTTATACTGCTCCTGTGAAGTGCCTCTGGAACTTATCGTATTAAATGCGCTATATAAATCTACATTGTTGTGCCATCTTGAGACAAGGACAGTTCATTCAATTGAGTGTACGGTTCCTCTATCTGCCTCAAAATTCATTTAGCTTGAATACACACAATGGGAAGATTGAGCCCCTGTGTACACTGGAACTTGTGCTGAGATCCTCTTTCTTCCTCTTCCTTTCTGCATCTGAAATGTCACCAATTACAGCAAGGCACTCACATGTTGTGCTTCAGAGGGAAAGTGGAAGGCTTGTGTGCAAGCAGCAGGATTTGATGCTTGGAATCCTGGAGAGACTTGATGGGAGAGAAGCCATTCATTTACTTCTCCAAATTCATGAAGTATGAAAGATAACAGACCAATTTTAGGGTCTGTTTTGTCTTCTGGATCTATTCTGGAACAGAGCAGCAGGGCAAAGATCAAAATAGAAGTTTAAAAAATGTTTGATTGTTGCTGGCATTCCTATAGATTGATAAATACAGGTAAAATATAGGTTAACTTACTAACAGAATTCCACTAATCTTAAGAGAAAGGCAGACTTCAGGGCTGCCTGATTAGAATTTCTCCTTCTGTCCCTTCCGCACTCTTCATGGGCGTCATTCTCCGACACCCCAGCGGGTCGGAGAATGGCCGTTTGGCCGCCGTGAATCCCGCCCCCGCCGGTTGCCGAAGTCTGGACAGCCTGTTCCTGTGCTGTACATTTCTTTGTTCTTTGTTTGTTCTTTGTCTCCGAAGGGAGAAAAGTCGGCGGGGCGTTAATGGCGCCGCAGACGTCGGGAGAATGGCACGGGGTGTGCGCAAGGCAGCCGATTTTGGGCCTGCCGATATTCTCCCTTCCGGATGGGGGCCGAAGTCCCGTCGACGTGATCACCGGTCACGTTGACGTAAATCAAACTCCTTTTCATCGGCGTGAACCTGTGCTCCAGGTTCACGCCGACCAGCGTGGAGGTGAGTGACGGCCTGGGGGGTTGGCTCTGGGCAGGCGATGGCGTGGCCGCAGTCTGAATGTGTGGGGAGAGGTGTGTGTAGGGTTTTGTGTGTGTGTGTGTGCAGCGGGGGGGGGGGGGGGGGGGGGTTAGAGTGGGCTGGGCTCCGGGGGAGTGCCGGTAGGGGGGGACCGTGCCGGGGAGGAGGATGGGGGGTTTGTGCCGGGGAGGAGGATGGGGGGGTCCATGCCGGGGAGGGCGATGGGGGGGGTCCGTGCCGGGGAGGAGGATGGGAGGTCCCTGCCGGGGAGGAGGATGGGAGGTCCGTGCCAGGGAGGAGGATGGGGGTCCGTGCCGGGGAGGAGGATGGGAGGTCCGTGCCAGGGGAGGAGGATGGGGGTCCGTGCCGGGGAGGAGGATGGGGGCGGCTGTGCCGGGGAGGGGGATGGGGGGTGGTCCTGTGCCGGGGAGGAGGATGGGGGGGGGGGTCCGTGGCCGGGGGAGGGGGATGCGAGAGCAAGTGAGTTGGTCCACCTGGCCAGGTGCCAGCCTCCAACAGTTGGCCCCATGCGGTCCATGCCACCTGGCTGGGGGAAGGAGGGGGATATGGGCAATGATGACATGTCGTCGTTCTTCCCCCCCCCCCCCCCCCCCCCCCCCCCACAACAGGCCGTCATGTTTTCCGATCATCCAGCGATGTTGGCCTCCGTGGCGGCAGCCGCTAATGTCTATGTTACCCTGGATGAGGAGGAGGAGGAGGAGCGTGCCAGAGAGGCGGCGCAGGCTGCCGCAGAGGGGCAGGCGGCTGCCGCCCAGGCTGGAGGGACACCTGACTGACAGGAAGAGGAGGGGGAGGAGGACGTCGCGGCCCCACGGCAACGGAGGCACCCGAGGGCGCCCCGTATGTACCGGCCCCCGGCAGTCATACCAGGACCTCACGGACCGGGAATGCAGGAGGGAGACTCCGGATGAGGCGGGAAACCGTGGCACACATCTGCCACCTGCTGGCACACCTGTCACCGCGTGGCACTGGCGGGGGACACCCTCTCCCCGTGTCCGTCAAGGTTACGGTGGCCCTGAACCTTTATGCAACGGGGTCATTCCAGGCACCGAGTGTGGACCTGTCCGGCATATCGCAGACATCGGTGCATTCGGGCAGTGACAGATGCCCTATATGCCATGGCGCACCGCTACATCCGCTTCCCTGTGGACCGGGCCAGCCAAGATGCCCGGGCCGTGGGCTTCTCTGCCGTGGCCGGGTTCCCCATGGTCCAGGGCGCGATTGATGGGATGCACGTCGCCGTGCGGCCACCTGCAGATAACAGGGCCGTGTTCACCAATAGGAAGGGGACCTATTCGATGAACATACAGGTGGTCTGCGACCACCGCATGATGATCCTGCACGTCTGCGCCCGTTACCCAGGCAGTGTACACGACTCATACGTGTTGTCGCGGTCATCCATCCCCGGCATGTACGAGGGATGCCATCCCCGGCTGAGGGGCTGGTTGCTGGGTGACAGGGGCTTCCCATTGCGATCGTGGTTGATGACGCATATACGGAGGCCACCCAATGAGGCGGAGAACCGCTACAATGATGCCCATGTAGCGACAACGGGAGTGATAGAGGGGTGCTTTGGCGTGCTGAAGATGCGTTTCAGGTGCCTGAACCTCTCTGGGGGCGCCCTCCAGTATCGGTCAGATAGGGTCGGCCGCATCATTGTGGTGTGCTGCGTCCTGCACAACATAGCCCAACAGAGGGGCGATGTGCCGCAGGCAGAGGAGGGCGGAGTTGAGGAGCAGCAGGAAGAGGCGCAGTCCTCCCCAGATGAGGGGGATGGGGGCAATGGTCAGGGCAGACGGGCTAGACACAGGCGGGTGGCTGTCCATCGTTACCGGCTGGCCCAGCGGGCACGGGACAGACTGATAGCCGCCCGCTTCACTGACTAGATGGACGTGGGAATCGGGTAGTGTGGCCACAGACCGCACACCATGGCAACAGCCGACCACCCACACCCCCCCACCCATCCACCCACCCAGCAGCCTCACCTCCCTCCCCAACCCCACCCACCCCACCCGCATGCACACCAGCCCCCCCATTGCCGATCCACCTGCGGCATAATGGCCGGGCTCACACAGTTGCGGGTGGACGCGTGTCTATTGCAGGCCATGGAGGATGATGACAACCCACCCTGCGATGAGCTCCTGGCTCCACATCGTTGGACTATGTCTGACCCATGGCCCCAGTACCACCATCCACCCGGACCATCCCTGCATGCGGCTGTGACACTGTAGCGCACGGTCCCGTCCTCTGCCCGGGGGATGTTGATGGCGGCCCAGGGGGGAAGGGGCAGACTCACCTGGAGCTGAGGTAAGACCACCCCTCACACATACACTTGCGCTCAACGTACATGACACCCCCGCATGCTTTGGACAGAGCACAAAGGCAGCTTCTGTAGGTGTAACATTGAGACTTTAATAACCAAAGGAGTTCATGCACGTGCCCTAGCCCCTAAAACTCATCTGTGCCCTGAACCCGTGCCAACTTACTCAGTGTCTAATTGTTTGGCCTTACGGGCCCTTTGACTACGTCTACGTGGTTCCCCCCGACGGTACAGCAGAACTGGAGGGTGGACTCCTGTGATTCCTGCCCTCTGACACAGGATCCCTTTGGTGGCCGTTTCCTGGGGCGTCCTGGCCTAGATGGGCCAGGCTGCGGCCCGGGCGACTGGGATGGCGAGCTGCCAGCCTGTCCTGCCCGTTGCCCACCCGATGCACCTGGGACGGAAGGTGGGGGGGAGTCCGAGGTGTCGCGGTGTTCCGGGACCTCCCCTACAAGGGGAGCCGGGACGGACCACACCACCCTCCTCCTCCCTCGGGGGTGCCCGATGGCCCCCCAGGCCTCTACATGGGTGGGGGATGCGAACGGACTGGCCATCCGACGCTCCCCCCTGACATCTGGCGCTGCCAGTCCTGGAGGCCCGTGCTGGTATCGACAGGGGTCTGCAGGTTTGCAGCCATGGAGCCCAGGGGTTGGCAAACCCTGTCTGTGACTGTGCGACGCTGGCTCGCACATGGCTACTTGCACCGATGCCCTCAGCGATGGCCTGCTGAGACTGGGCCATGGGCCTGCAGAGACTGGGCCATGCCTGCAGAGACTGGTATATGGCCTGCTGAGACTGGGCCATCGCGTTGAGCGCCTCTGCCAGCTGGCACTGGCTCATGGCCTCCTGTGAGAGGGCAGCCATGTCCTGGGCCACAGATGCCCGCCCTGCACGGAAAGCCCCAGGCCTCGCAAACCGTTCCCCATGTCTGACACCGTCGCACCCATTGCCTCCACCGCGGACGCCACCCGTGCGGTGTCGGCCTGGGTGGCACGCATGAACGGCACCACTCCCAGCTCCTGGACGCGGGTGGACTCCGCCACCTGCGACTGCAGCCGCCGCAAGCCGGCCGTCACCCTCTTCGCTCGTCTCCCGGGTCGGTGGTTGCATCGGATCTATGTGTGGGTGTGGTAACTCCAGGAACCCGGGATCCATCTGGGCGGCAGATGTTCGCTTGGGCTGGGCTGCCCTCCGACCGCACGGCCCCTCTGCTGCTCCTACCTCCACCTGCTGCACCGGGACGGCTGTGTTGTGCGCACCAGTGAGTGTACCAGACGCCTCATCACTAAAGTGCCCAACCGAGGTGAGTGTTTCTGCGATGGTGGAGGGTGTTGGTGACAGCAGTGGCGTTGTGTCGTGCTCTTCGTCCATGGCACTTTGGGGTGGGGGTTCGTCTCCACCCATCCACTCTGAGTCACTGTCCGGTATTTCGTCTTCCTGGGTAGTGCTGTCCCGGGTAGTGCTGTCCCGGGTAGGGGGTGTCCCGGGTAGGGGTGTCCTGGGTAGTGGTGTCCTGGGTAGTGGTGACCTGGGTAGTGGTGTCCTGGGTAGTGGTGTCCTGGCTCGGCTGTGACGGGGGCCTGTGGCTGCCCCTCTCGTCGCTTGCGTCGCCGCACCCGCATGTGACGGGTGCGTCGTTCTCCCTGTTGCTCCAGGTCTCTCCGTCTCCCGTGGTCTCCAAGGGACACCCTGCAGGTGTCGCATGCCGGAGGGTCCGGGTCTCTCCGTCTCCCGTGGTGTGCGAGGGGCATCCTGCGGGCGGTCGCATGCCGGAGGGTCCGGGTCTCTCCGTCTCCCGTGGTGTGCGAGGGGCATCCTGCGGGCGTCGCATGCCTGAGGGTCCGGGTCTCTCCGTCTCCCGTGGTGTGCGAGGGGGCATCCTGCGGGCGTCGCATGCCGGAGAGTCCGGGTCACTCCGTCGCCCGTGGCCTCCGAGGGGCATCCTGCGGGCATCGCATGCCGGAGGGTCCGGGTCTCTCCGTCTCCCGTGGCCTCCGAGGGGCATCCTGCGGGCGGTCTGCGGGGATGGGTGCCTCGACGTTTGCTCCTGCGATACACAATGAAGCATGCATGGTTAGACATCAGGCAGTGATCAGGTGATATGGGGGAGGGAGATATAGGGGAGGGGGGATATAGGGACGGGCTGTTGGTGGCTCACTTGCTAGTACGCCCCCGACCTCTGCATCAGCAACCTCCCAGTCCTCAGGTCCGCCAGCCAGTTCAGGGCCCTTTCCTCGTGTTCGGTCAGTGGCCTCTCATCAGCCTCCAGTCCTCACATGCTCCCTATTGTTATGTGCTCGCTTCTCCTGTGGCGGGGGGAGTGGGGGGGGGGAGTGGGTGGGAGTGGTGGCAGGGGTAAAAGGCAACAGTGTTAGGCAGGTATATGAATGCACGCCATCGGTTGCGCGTGTATTGCAGAGGTTAAGGTTAGGGCTGGATTCACTGGGGGGAGGGGGGGATATGGGGGAGGGGGGATATGGGGGAGGGGGGATATGGGGGAGGGGGGATATGGGGTAGGGGGGATATTGGGGGATATGGGGGAGGGGGGATATGGGGAGGGGGGGATATGGGGTAGGGGGGATATTGGGGAATATGGGGGAGTGGGTTTATGGGGAGGGGGGGATGGGGGATATGGGGGAGGGGGGATATGGGGGAGGGGGGATATGGGGGATATGGGGAAGGGAGGGATATTGGGGGAGGGGGGGATATGGGGGAGGGGGGGATATGGGGGAGGGGGGATATAGGGGAGGGGGGGATATGGATATCGGGCGGGGGGGGGGGAGGCTCACCCTGCCTGCTCTGACGAGGTCGTTCACCTTCTTGTTGCACTGGGTGCCTGTCCGTGGTGTCAGGGCCGCCAGCGGTGACGGCCTCTGCCCACCTCCCTCCACAGACGCCGGCTGTGGCGTGGGGCAACTCTGCGGCCGTGCCCGGGATACAGGGCCTCCCTCCTCTTCTCCACTGCGTCCAGAAGCGCCTCCACATCCTGTGACTGGAACCTCGGGGGCTGAGCGGCGGCCAGCCATCCAGTCGTGTGTTCCGGTCGGGGTGTTCCGGTCGGGTGGGGGGGTGCAGCGCGTCCTTATGAGCCATCACGCCGTGCGGCGTGTATGACGCTGCACGGCGTGAACCACGTGCGCAAGCGCGGATCCCGTCACGTCGCTGCTAGCCCATTTAGGGCCGGAGACTTTTCAACCATTTTTCCGGCGTGACGCAAGTCGGATTTGCGCCGTTTTTTTGCGCCGATCGGCGGACTTTGCGCCGATAACGGTGAATTTCGCCCCATAAGTAGAAGAAAATCCTTTTTCAGATACCAACATGAGAATATCTGGAGCATGGGGCTCCGGGCCCACTGAATGGATGGAAATGAGTTGTTACGACCCTATTACATTTTTATCCGTGCTCCCACTGGTGTCGGAGCATGGCGTTCACGTCGACGCCAAACGCCAATCTTGATTTTCACCCAACGCCCGATTTTCCTCTCCATCGGGGGAAACGCATTCAGACCGTCCTGTGGACAGAGAATCCTGCACCATGGGCTGGATTCTCCGTTTGGGAGACTCGGTCTCCACGCCGGTGTGAAACCAGTGGTATTTTATGCTCGGAAAACTGCTGTACAACGGCCACCGATTACCTGCCCTGGGGATTTCTAGCAGCCAGGCAGCATAGAGCTCCCAGCTCTAGCTGCTGATACGGGCCGGAGGATTGCCAGGGCGGTGGCCTGCAGCACGTTGCATCATGGTGGACTTAGCCTGCGGACCCAGCCCGCAAAAATAGCACCCCCCTTCAAACCCCCATCAACCCCACAGTGCGATCACCAGCAGCTTGGGCGGTCGAACCATGCAAAGTATCATGAACTTCGGTGGGTACAGAAGATCCTACCGGCAGCCAATGGCTCGTTGCATCTGCGATGTGAAGCCCATTGTGGGACTGGGGGTGGGTAAATCCCAGCCAATGTGCAGTTTGACCAGCAGTAAAATTACTCAACAAAAGCAACATTTCTTTAAACTTTTATAAATCATTGTCTAGGCCTCAGTCATTGTGAGCACTTCTGGGCTCAACAGATTGGGAAGAATTCCATGACCATGGAGAATGTATGGAGGAGATTTAATAGAACAAGGATTTTGGTTACATGTTAGGACTAGAAAAAACGGGATGGTTATCTTGAGAGCTGTGAGGGTTAAGGGGTAGCATAATGATGTCAATAGTCTGATGGAATAAATATATTTATATAGAGCAGCTAAGGTAATTACCCTCCTTGTTTAATAGCTCAATTTGACATTGTGTCACATAAAGAGATGTTAGAACAGGTCAAAACTTGGTAGGTTTTCGGAGAGAGAGGTGGAGATGGCGAGTGATTTTGGGTGAGAATTACAGCTAAAAGCGCAGAAGTCAATAGTGTGGCATTGCAAATCGGAGGCACAAGAGGCCAGACTTGGAGCAGCACGGTGATCTTGGCGAGTTGGAGGACTGGAGGAGATTACAGAAGAGGTCATGGAGAGATTTAAAAGCAAGAAAGAGAATTTTAAATTTGGAGGTGCTGCCAGATTGGGAGTTATTAAAGGTCAGAGAGCACAGGAGTGATGGCTGAGAATGTTTTTATGCAGACTTGTTATGGAATGCAAGAAGTGATGGAAATAGATTTGAGGGTAATTTTGCTGATGGCACGGTGGCACAGTGGTTAGCATAGTTGCCTCGCAGAGCCAGGGACCCGGGTTTGATTCCCACCCTGGGTGACTGTGCGGAGTTTGCATGTTCTCCCTGTGTCTGTGTGGGATTCCTCCGGGTTTCCTCCCACAGTCCAAAGATGTGAAGGTGAGGTGGGGATAGGGCAGGGGTGTGGGTCATGGTAGTGCGTTCTTTCAGTGGGTTGGTGCAGACTCGATGGGCTGAATGGCCTCCTTCTGCACTGTAGAGGTTCTATGGCTTTTGAAACGGTAATTAGATTAATCCTTGAACTGGGGACGTTTGCAGAGTCTTAGTAGGGATAATTGCGTATCTTTCAAAGAGAGCTTGATGGGCTCAGTGTTCTACTGCTGTGCTGTAGAGTTCTACGACAATTGAAGCATTTCTTTGATGATTTATGTGCGGGACATTGGTCATGACTTTAAGGCCCCACCCAATTTGGAATTGTCCGGTCCTGCCAACAGTCAATGGATTTTTGGCTGGGCCACCAAATCTGCGATGTTCCCGCCAAGTCAGAGCTGAAAAGCCCCATCCTTATTTTCAATATATTGCTTTCAAGATCTTCACTGTCATAGCATAGTGAGGTGGAAAGGCTCATGCACAGAATAAAAGGGTTATGCTGACCTTTAGAATTTGTGATTGCTGATGTTTTTCAGCAGGCTATCTCAGCACTCCCAGGTCCGAAGATTTGGATATGTACCCATGGATCCAAATTTTTCTGTATGATGTGGTGCTAACCCACACATTGGTGAAGTTCAAAGTTAAACCCTTGAGCTCCCCAATCTCAGGCCAAGCATCGGTAGCATGGTAGCACAGTGGTTAGCACAGTTTCTTCACAGCTCCAGGGTCCCAGGTTCGAGTCCCGGCTTGCGTCACTGTCTGTGCGAGTCTGCACGTTCTCCCCGTGTCTGCGTGTGTTTCCTTCGGGTGCTCTGGTTTCCTCCCACAGTCCAAAGATGTGCAGGTTAGGTGGATTGGCCATGATAAATAGTGTCCAAAAAGGTTTGGTGGGATTACTGGGTTACGGGAATCGGGTGGAGGGTGCTCTTTCCAAAGGCCGGTTTGGACTCGATGGGCCAAATGGCCTTCTTCTGTATTGTAAATTTTTTAATCAATCTGCTGCTGTTGGCCTCAGGATCTCTGAGCAAGTCAGAAGAAAGGGTAGGGTGGGCAATGCAATTGATTCACACTTCCAAAGCTCTACTGGATGGACCTGGTTATTAAATGTTGAATGGCATTATCATTGCTCCGAAGCTCAATAGTTGAAAGAGAATTACAACCCATACTCGCATAATAAAGATGGGCAGCTGGGGTGAGGTACTGGAGGTGTATCATTCATTCACTTCCTTTAGGAACAGACAGTTAAGGGCAAGATAATTTAGAGGAAGCAATAGGCATCAAAGTGCAAAGTGCAACTAAATTAAGCTACATAAACCCTGAGATTGGAAGACTGATGGGACTTTAGATAATCCCTTGGCTATAATGGTGCTGATCTCTCCTGTAAGTAGTCTGAAAGTTTTATGTTCAGGAGTATGTCACATAACCTGGGGCTATAAGAAAATATTTGTCTTTCACATTTTTTATAGCTGAGTACTTTAAAATATAGTCACTAATGTTACCTGGGAAGCAAGGCAAATAATCTCCACACAGCAAGCTCCCAAAAAGGACAGTCTGTTTCAGTTGTCAAGAGGTCCATTGATCTTATGTGTCCCTGGGTGCTAAACCTGTCTGTGAAGACTATAATATTTAAGGTACAGGCACTGGGCGAAATTCTCCCCCAACGGCGCGATGTCCGCCGACTGGCGCCAAAGACGGCGCCAATCAGACGGGCATCGCGCCGGCCCAAAGGTGCGGAATGCACCGCATCTTTGGCGTAATGTTGGGGCTAGGCCGACGCCGGAGGGATTTCAACCCTGCCAGCAGGCGGAAATGGCGTTTGTTGCCCCGCCAGCTGGCGCGGAAATGCGGCGCATGCGCGGGAGCGTCAGCGGCCGTTGACAGTTTCCCACGCATGCGCAGTGTGGAGAGTCTCTTCCTTCCTCCGCCATGGTGGAGACCGTGGCGGAGGCGGAAGGGAAAGAGTGCCCCCACGGCACGGGCCCGCCCGCGGATCGGTGGGCCCCGATCGCGGGCCAGGCCACCGTGGGGGCACCCCCTGGGGTCAGATCGCCCCGCAACCCCCCCCCCCCCCCCAGGACCCCGGAGCCTGCCCACGCCGCCTGGTCCCGCCGGTAAATACCAGCTTTGATTTACGCCGGCGGGACAGGCAATTTCTGGGCGGGACCTCGGCCCATCCGGGCCAGAGAATTGAACGGGGGATCCCGCCAACCGGCGCGGCCCGATTCCCGACCCCGCCCAATCTCCGGTACCGGAGACTTCGGCGGGGGCGGAATTCACGGCGGCCAACGGCCATTCTCCGACCCGGCGGGGGGTCGGAGAATGACGCCCAGGATATTCCAATGCTTGTTGCATTGGTTACTGCCTAGTAACAAGGGTGTAAACCTCTGGGAGAGTTTTGATAGGTCACTGGAAGCGTTAAAGGGTCAGTGAGCAATTCACCTTGCATCTGACGGCCAGAGGCTGACACAGACACAGGAATAGATTCTGTGAAGTAAGCTAAATGAAAGGAACAAAGAAAGAGGCTCTGAATTAAAGAAAGAGCTGCTGTTAGCAGATTGACTCCATACTGTGGGACACCAGAGCAAAGGTACACAGCTGGAGCAGTGGTGTTTTGCATGGCACGGCCATAGATCTGAAGTTATGCTTGCATGCTAGTGTTTGAGTTTCCTCGGGAATCTAGGGGAAAGAATCTCAGAAGGTGAGATTGAAGCCCTGTTAGGTGGACCATTGTTAAAACCATCCGAGTGGAAATGACTTGTGGGGCGTCATTCTCCGCCGGCGGGAGTCTCCGTTTTGCCGGCGCTCGGGGGTTTCCCGACGACGTGGGGCTGCCCCACAATGGGAAACCCCATTGACCGGCCGGTGTTACGGAGACTCCCGCCGGCCGGTCGGGGCAGAAATGTGGTGGGGCGGGTAGGAGAATTTCGCCCGTGGAGAGAGTTCCAAGGAGAGACAGAGTCATAGAGTCATGTGATGTTTACAGCATGGAAACAGGCCCTTCGGCCCAGCTTGTCCATGCCGCCCAGTTTCTATCCCTAAGCTAGTCCCACTTGCCCGCATTTGGCCCATATCCCTCTATACCCACCCTGTCCATGTAACTGTCTAACTGCTTTTTAAAGGAAAGAATTGTACCCGCCTCTACCACTGCCTCGGGCAGCTCGTTCCAGATGCTCACAACCCTCTGTGTGAAAATATTTCCCCTCTGGTCTCTTTTGTATCTCTCCCCTCTCACCTTAAACCTATGACCTCTAGTTCTAGACTCCTCTACCTTTGGGAAAAGATGTAGATTATCTACCTTATCTATGCCCCTCATTATTTTATAGACCTCAATAAGATCACCCCTAAGCCTCCTACGCTCCAGGGAAAAAAGTCTCAGCCTATCCAGCCTCTCCCTATAATTCAGACCATCAAGTTCTGGTAGCGTCCTCGTAAATCTCTTCTGCACTCTTCCTAGTTTAACAAAATCCTTCCTACAATAGGGTGACCAGAACTGAACACAGTATTCAGAGTGTGGTCTTACCAATGTCTTGTACAACTTCAACAAGATGTCCCAACTCCTGTATTCAATATTCTGACCAATAAAACCTAGTATGCTGAATGCCTTCTTCACCACCCTGTCCACCTGTGACCCCACCTTCAAGGAGCTTTGAACCTGTACCCCTGGATCTCTTCATTCTGTAACTCTCCCCAACTCCCTACCATTAGCTGGGTAGGTCCTGCCCTGATTTGAACTACCAAAATGCATCATTGAAGGTGAAGCTGGGAATCCTTCATGAGAAAGTTTCAGTGAGATTGTTTCACTTGGTGTTTACTGATGTCAGGGTGGGAGTCTGCGATATCCATGGGCTCTGTCTTGGTTGCAACTGTCGTGTACTCTGTATTGTGATATGTTTAACCAGTTTGTTTGTTAATTCACATGTACCTCATTCTTACCCTGAATGTTGGAGTATAAGACAGACATTGTAAGATATTTTATCTTTCTGAACTTATATGGTAAAGTTAATTTCTGTTAAAGACCTATGGGATCCTGTGGCTTTATTTCAAAAGTATGTGCCTTGAATCTCAAAATTTGTCTACTTGAAACAAAATATGATTGATCCCAAACCAACTCCCCCTCCATGCGCCTCTACCCTCTCACCCCCACACCCCCCCCCCCCCCCCCCCCCCCCCCCCCCCCCGGCCCAACCGCACTCGCCCTTCCCAGTCAATGACCAAGGATCATAACACAGTTGTTATCCGAGGGATAAACACTGCCCAGGACATCGGGAGAACTCTACTTCTCATTCTGAAAAAGTGTCATGGGAGATTTTACATTCACCTGACAAGCAAGATGCAGCCCCAGCTGAGCGGCATCTGGAAGAGTGTATCTCCGATTGTTTGGGATATTTTGATGGGGGCGTTCAGGCAGGAGTTGTGAGTAGGCGCTGGTCAGTGGCAGAGCTGGCAGATCGTGACATCAGTCAGAGTCAAATACTGATTTGACGCGGTGCTGCCATTGTTGACCCCATCACTCGAGTTAGTGCCCTCCAGTACCTCAGATGAAGATACACTTCGCAGCATAAGGACCAATTCTCCAACCCATCCCTCCATCACCAGCACTATTTAAAGGAGCTTTCACCACCTTTCATATTAGTTGCTGACTACTTTCTGCTGACTCTGTTTGAGTTTGTGAAGAGCTGGGTGTTTGGAGGAGTTGGTTACTGATGTGGCACTGAAGCTCAATAGCTGAAAGACATTCATATACATACCAACATAATAAAGATCGGCAGCTGGGGTGAGGTACTGGAGGTGTACCAGTACTGCATGGGGAAGGTGTTGGATGTGACTTGCATGGGCTCTGACAGTCCACTTGCCCTCAGGTGTTATAGTAACACTCCAACTTGGCCTGCAGCATGAGAGGGAGCCTGGAGCAGAGACAACAAATAAGAAGATAAGCTGCTCAAATTGGGGGGAGGAGGAGGGAGAAGGGCTGTCCACTGGAGACCTTATCCACTCACCACCTTCAGGGAGAAATTCTCTTCTCTCAACCTAACCCAGGAGCAGGACAGGCATCGCTTGTGATCCATGAAGGAGGTGGTCATAGAACTCTGGAACCAGGTGCGACATTCTCCGACCCCCGCCGGGTCGGAGAATCGCCGGGGGCTGGCGTGAATCCCGTCCCCGCCGGTTGACGAAGTCTCCAGCACCAGAGATTCGGCGGGGGCGGGAATCGGGCCGCGCCGGTTGGCGGGCCCTCCCGATCGATTCTCCGGCCCGAATGGGCCGAAGACCTGCCGATAAATTGCATGTCCCGCCGGCGTAAATTAAATCACCTACCTTACCGGCGTGTGCGGGCTCCGGGGTCCTGCGGGGGCGATCTGGCCCCGGGGGGTGCCCCCACGGTGGCCTGGCCCGCGATCGGGGCCCACCGATCCGCGGGCGGGCCTGTGCCGTGGGGGCACTCTTTCCCTTCCGCCTCCGCCACGGTCTCCACCATAGGGGAGGCAGAAGAGACTCCCTCCACTGCGCATGCGCGGGAATGCCGTCAGCGGCCGCTGACGCTCCCGCGCATGCGCCGCCCCGAGATGTCATTTCCGCGCCAGCTGGCGGGGCACCAAAGGCCGTTACCACCAGCTGGCGGGGCGGAAATTCCTCCGGCGTCGGCCTCGCCCCTCAATGTTGGGGCTCGGCCCCCAAAGATGCGGAGCATTCCGCACCTTTGGGCCGGCGCGATGCCCGTCTGATTGGCGCCGTTTTTGGCGCCAGTCGGCGGACATCGCGCCGTTGGGAGAGAATTTCGCCCCAGATCTGCAAATTCAGGGCAGTACTGTCAATGGACCTGAAGGTGACTCTGGCCCTGAACTATTTTGTGTTTGAGATCTTTCTAGGTTGGCATAGACTGGTAACATCACCTAGTTCACCATCCTTTGATGCATTTGAGTTGACAGAGGCTTTTTATAACAAAAGAGAGCAGCTGGTTGTGTCTTTTTGAGCAGAGAGAAGTCAGTGTAAAACGCACGTGGCTTTGCCAAGATAATGGGCTTCTCTATTGTGCAGGGTACCATTGACTGCACACATGTTTGATTATGGGATTAGGACATTGATGGCAATGCCAGCAATCATTGCCCATTCTTAATTGCTCTCGAAAAGGTTATTGTGTGCTTCCTTCTTGAATCGCTGCAGTACAAATGGTGAAGATACACCCACCATGCTGTTAGGAAGAGAGTTCCGGAATTTTGACCCAGTGGCAGTGAAGGAAGAGCAATATATTTCCAAGTCAAGATGGTTTGTAATTTGGAGGAGAACTTGAAAATGGTGGTGTTTGCATGGGGTTGCTGATCATGTCCTTTTGGATATGCAGTTGCTGCGTAATCATAATCAACTCATCAGGCTGCTGAATGGCCATTATGTTTCATAGAATCATAGAATTCCTACAACGCAGAAGGAGGCCATTCAGCCCATCAAGTCTGTACCGACCCTCCAAAAGAGCCCACTCCCTTGGCCAATGCCCGCATCCCCACTTAACCTTTGGACACTAAGGGGCAATTGATCATGGCCAATCCACCTAATCTGCACATCTTTGGACTGCAGGAGGAAACCGGAGCACAGCCTCAATGACAGCCATTCCAATAATTTCCAGCATCACCTCCTCCAGCCCCAGCCCCTACCTATAGGCACTGTTCTCTCAGTTATACACTATTGTGTCCTACAAGATAGTGCGGAACTACGTGTCAGTCAATATGATGCATTGTGCTTGCCACAGTTGAATGGCTGGCAGTGCATGTGAGATGTGAGTGTGAGGTTTGCTCCTGTGGTAAATGGGTGAGGTAGGGCTATGAATGTATGGTATTTGTATCCAGTTACCTTGTTTGTTCCTTTGCGGTTATTAAGCAATGCATCCAGCTCCTCAGGGTTTGACTGCTGGTAGGGATGGTGATTTCAACCTGTCCCCACTGCCTTCGTTGTGTCTGTCATGAGGCTCTCCTGGCCCAGAGGAAAGAGAACCTTTTCTACTGTCCACCTCCCACACCAAGGCCTCCAGTGCTGCATCAGAGACTCCTGGGCCACGCTGTCTTACTTTTTACACCATTTATGTTGGTTCTTCCGCTTCTTTAACACCTCGTTCACCACTTCATGCCCTGCTGCAGCCAGGATGCACCTTTACTCTTCAGAAATTCAGGCTAGTTTTAAGTAATACATGCTAGCTTTAAGTGGTGCTAGCTCCACACAAAATTAGAACATAGCAAGAAATAGGAGCAAGAGTCGACCATTTGATCGCTTGAACCTGCTTCATCATTCAATAAGATCATGGCTGATCTGATTGCGGCCTTAACTCCACTTTCCTACCGCTTCTTCCATAACTCTTGCCTCCCTTGTTGATCAACAATCTGCTTAACCCGGCCCTGAATATAATCCGTGATACAAACTTCACTCTCCTCTGGGGAAGAGAGTTCCAAAGAGTAACAAATTTTGGAGGAAATAAATTTCTCCTCACTTCATTCTTAAATGGGACACCCGATATTCTGACGCTATGCTCCCAGTTCTAGATTCCCCCATGAGGGTAAATCTTCTCCCAGCATCAATCCTTTCGAACCCCCTCATAATTTTATGTTTCAATAAGATCACCTCTCATTCTTCTAAACTCCAATGAGTACAGGCCCAACCTTTTCAATCTTTCCTCATAAATGTTTGAGGCCAGCAATGAGGAGTAAGTTAAGAATAAAAAAGACTGTGCAGCCTGGGGGAGGTGAGGAGGAGGGGGAGGGGGGAGAAGACAGAAGGAGGGTGGAGAAATCACAAGAGAAGAGGAGGGATGGGGACAACCCCCCTGAAAATAACAGCAAAGCACAGCTGAAGCCAATGAGGGGGAGGGGGGGAGACAGGTGGAGCAAAGGGTGGGGGGATGGGGGAGAGACCATAGACCGATCCAGAGGGCGGTGAAATGTACCTTACGTTTTCCCATAATATACTCCGCCAGCCAATTTTATTTCCTCACTCATTAAATGTCTCCAAATCTCTTTGTAGACTCTTTATCCTCCCCTCACATCTTGCTTTGCTACCTCAGCTGAGGTGTGCAGCCACTCAAACAGTACGTCCAGTGCTGGGCTGTTCGCCACGATCAATATAATGAGCAGGCAAACACTGGGTTTACAAGCTGCCTGCAATGAATCCCATGGGCGCGTGTTCATGGTGCATTGTGATCCCCTCCCTTGATATCAGATGTTATCCAATTTTATTCCCCATAATTTAAAGAATATGGGAAGTCACATATTGGCAATAATTCTGAGTGTGAAGAGCAAATATTGTGGAATCCTTTGGGGAACAATGGGTCATGGGTCCAGATCAAAGGCTAAAACATAAGTGGTAAAATTTCATTATTTTGTTCATCTGGAATGACATTTAATATTTCCTGCTGACACTTTACAGTTTAATATTCAATCCTTAACCTTTTTGCTGGGATAAAACTATGTCTAAATTTGAATCTATGCCTCCAGGATGGGACTAACCTATATTTGATTTATATTGGCATTTTCCTGCATTGTATCATCAGTGCTTCTTGATTTCTCAATTCAATTCTGAGTAAAACAGAATATTTAGTGAGTGACAATCAGTGAAAACATATTCACCATCAGTGTATTGTGGCCATTTTCCCTCCTGCACTTTCCGATTGTTATACCTCACCATGACCAGCTCCACTGGGATGGTATTTATTTGGGTCATTAGATTTCCCTAGGTGCAGTGTGCAATATTGGTCAGGAAGAGAGGTGGTCAATGAACAACAACCCCATGATTTTGGAATTCATGGGGCTGGATTTTCTTCTTTGAGGCAGGAATCAGGAGTTGAGAGATTTCCTGTTGTCTCGATCCCACCTCCCTATCTGGCAGTGCATCTTTTTATAAAAAATATTTTTATTCTCCTTTTTCACATTTTCTCCGAAATTTACACCAAAAACAATAAACAATAAGCAGTAACAAATATGATGTCAATCCTCATATCAACAACAACAATCCCATCCTCCCACCATACCCTCAAACAGCAGCCCGCATGTTAACATAAACAAATAACAAAAAGGAATCAGGAATCACCCATGATCACCATTAACACATACAGTCCCCCTCCCCCAACCCTCCCAACCCCCCCACTAATGTTCGATGTTATCCAATTCTTGAAAGTGCATAATGAATAACGCCCATGAATTGTAGAACCCCTCCATCCTTCTCCTCAGTTCGAACTTAACCTTCTCAAGAATCAATAATTCCTACAGGTCCCCCCGCCACGCCAGGGCACAGGGTGGAGTTGCTCTCCATCCCAACAGGATCCGCCTTCGAGTTATCAATGAGGTAAAGGCTACAACATCTGCCTCCGCACCCGTTTCCAACCCCAGCTGGTCCGACACCCCAAATATGGCCTCCTGAGGGCCCGGGTCCAGTTTCACGTGCATCACTTTAGAGATTACCCTAAAAACCTCCTTCCAGTAACCCTCCAGCTTTGGACGGGACCAAAACATATGAACATGATTCGCAGGGCCCCCCCTGCAATGTTCACACACATCTTCTACCCCCTCAAAGAGCCGCTCATCCTCGCCCTTGTGAGGTGAGCTCTATACCACCTTCAGCTGTATCAGCCCCAACCTCGCCCATGAGGTGGAGGCGTTCATTCTCCGGAGCACCTCACACCAGAACCACTCCTCCACAACCCTCTTCCAACTCTTCCTCCCACTTTGCTTTGATCTTTTCCAGTGGTGCCTTCTCCTCTTCCAAAATAGCTCCGTAAACCGCCGACACTACCCCCTTCTCCAGTCCCCCTGTCGTCAGCAATGTGGAGGCCAGCTCATCTGGCAGTGCATCTTTATGCTATCTTCAGGGTGGGGAGAAGTGGATAGGCTGGAGTTGAGTCTGCCACCTCTGGCAGCAAACCCATTGTGGAGATGGAGGTGAGCTGCTGCTAAGACATGTTAAAAGTACCTCTTCCATTATATATACATCAGCTCAGTTTTAGGAATGAGTGTAAACCCCCTAATCCCAACCTCCCATACCCCATTACCCATACCTCTCCAGCCCATTAAATGTGTCCACTTTGTAAATATCGCTACAATCCCAGAGGACCATAGGCTGCTCTCCCCTTTGAGGGTTGGGCATTTAACCTGAGGGTCACAACACCTCAGGTGAGGGGCAAGATTGAGAAGGTGGGGTCTTCATGAATAACTTCATCCGGTACGGGAACTAATCCCACGCTGTTGGTGTCACTCTGCATCTTGAACCAGCCGTCTAGCTAACTGAGCTAACTGACCCTCGAAGAATAGAATTCGCAGGCCCAACATAACATTTGGAATCTTTGAAAGCTTATAAATCTGTCAAGATAATCAGCCAATACCTGAGATCCATTAAAAAAAAATCTCCTAACTAGCTCATATAGCTGTAAAGCTAGCAAAATAAAACTGGACCACTGCCTGCTAAATGTGGGAGATAAAAGATATGAATGTGTACGGCCCAGGTTAGAATGTTTGAAGTTAGGGGCAGCACGGTAGTGCCGTGGTTAGTGCTGCTGCCTCACGGTGCCGAGGACCCGGGTTTAATCCTGGCCCCGGGTCACTGTCTGTGTGGAGTTTGCACATTCACCCCGTGTCGGTGTGGGTCTCACCCCCACAACCCAAAGATGTGCAGTGTAGGTGGATTGGCCACACTAAATTGCCCCTTAATTGGGAAAAAAAATGATATGGGTACTTCAAATATATATTTTTAAATGTTTTAAGTAATCAATATGCACACGATAATATCTCATAGATATCATAGAATTTACGGTGCAGAAGGAGATCATTCGGCCCATCGAGTCTACTCAGGCCCCTGAAAGAGCTTCCTACCTAAGCCCATACCTCTACCTATCCCCGTAGCCCAGCAACCCCACTAACGTTTGGACACAATAGGGCAATTTAGCGTGAACAATCCACCTAACCCGCACATCTTTGGACTGTGGGAGGAAACTGGAGCATCCGGAGGAAACCCACGCAGACACGGGGAGAATGTGACCCAACGTGCAGTCAGTGACCCAAGCCAGGAATTAAACCAAGGTCCCTGGCACTGTGAAGCAACAGTGCTAACCACTGTGCTACCATCCTGCCCTGCTGTTGCCATCAAGCACCCACCTCCTATTTCCCTTGGCCAGGCACACAGATACTCTCATGATCTTCAAAATCTCCTCTTCTGTAGCTGTCAATTGGGAGGTTGCTGACGGACCATCTCCTGTTCTCCCTGATGTTGTGTGCCCTTTTTCTCTTGCAAGAAGGAAAAGAAGAGTCCTATGATTGAGAATAATGGTGGATGGACAGTATTTGTTGAGGGTGACTATGAGGGAGAGGCATGACATTGCACAAGGATGTGAGTCTGTGTGAGTGTTGAATGATTAGATGGGAATGTGAGGAATTAGACAAATAGGGGTGGGTGCAGCTGAAAGGTTAGTTACTGTCAAACTACCCCCCAAAGGTTTGTCACCATCCTCTGCCTGCTCCACGACGACATGCAAGCTGTGATCCTGACCAACAGATGAACAAACCCAATTCACATTCGGACAGGCGGTCAAGCAAAGTTGTGCCACCGCACCAACGTTCTTCTTTATCTTCCTTGTTGCAGTGCTCCATCTCACCCTCAGCAAACCGCAGTGGAACTCAACTACAGGACAAAGGGAAACAGTTCAAGCTTCGCTACATGCAGCCGGATCCAGGCTCATCCTGTCTCATTGAACTATGTGCACACTCGGAGGCCGAGCTCAAAGTCATCAACACCTTGACCAAGACGTACAAGAATATGGGCCTGACACAAAATATCAGTGAGACAAAGACCCTGTTCAACCTGCTCCAGTCACACAGCACTGACCCCTGGTTATCAAAATCCATGATGAGGCCTTGGACAATGTGGGTCGCTTTCCATGTTTCGAATTAGGAAGCTGCGACTGCCTCAGGATAAAATTATCATGGCAGCTGCCCAGGAATCCTGCACAGACATCTGCAGAAAGATCTTTCTGTGGGTGTACAGCAGATGTACACTGATGGAGAAGAAGGAAGCCTTTATGGTTGATGAACACTCCTGCGTGATCTGGTGATTCCTTAATCGCCATCCTTAATGTACCTTATGTACCTGTGCGAAACCAGCCAGACTTATAACCGCGAGCACCCACTCAATTCTGACTGGTGTCATTGCAGGTGACCCTGGTAAAAAGATCATCGGTAACCCTTTTGATTCATTTGTGGGCTGCCAATTGGGAGATCCTACAAATGTCCCCAGCAGAGCCCTGGAATGATCGACGCTACCCTCGGTGCCACTATGCAGAGCAACTGCTAGTATGGGTCATCTTCCTCATCCAAATAATATATCCGGTCATGGGGAGAGCGATGGTGTCAGGTGGAGGGGTCGGCCTTTCCGCAGCTATCTATTGCCCCTGTGGCCTCTTCCTGGATGGGGGAGAGTGTTTGATGACTCTCTGGGCCCCTTAGGTGGCAGCCTGACCCCCTGCAGTCGCGACCCCCAAGGTCTCTCCAGGCCTGGGAAAGGCTCTATAGTGCACACCTGGTCGTCCCAAGTTCAGGACCGTCATCCCTCGGAACTGCTGGTGCCCTGGCCTGTGCTTTCGCGGAGGTAGCAATCTCAACCACCTGTTGTGAATCCAAATGGATTTCTGCTTGGAGCTTCCATTGGGTCGCTGCTTCACGGATCCCACAAACCAACCGGTGTCTCAAGGTTTCCTTTAACGTTGTTCCGAACTCGCAGAATTCAGTGAGCTTTCGTAGGCCATCCAAAAAGGTGGTGCTGGATATCCCCTGACTCTGGTGGTTGTTGTGATGATGTCAGAGGTCCAGGAACACGCCCACTTAAAGAGGAAATGTCCCAAAACATGGAAAAAAAATGTAAAGCCGTAAAATCCGATTCTTTCACCTGGAACGACAGCACAGTGCCTAAAATTCGACCAGTAGCTGAAAGTAACCTCTGCAGAACTCTGCAACAAGCAGTTAGCACCACCTAAAGAGATGATACAGTCCTTGAAGACTATGACTAAGACCTTGAATTCTTCTTTGGACATCGCGAGCCCAATGCCAGCTCCGACACAAAACGTGATGATGTGGTCTTGGAAGACAAAGCATTCACCTTGGGAGGCTACCCCAGTACCAAATCTGAACCGCAACTAGACGTGTTGCACATTGACGACCCCGACGACAAGTTCTTCGGATTTGAGGATCTTCAGCCCAGCAGATATGACATCCCGACTCATGAGTGCAGGATTATGCTGCAGCCTGACATCAAGAGACAGAGAGTGGTACAAGCCCACAGAGAGCAGCCTGCTGCCACACAGAGAATGGTCCATGCACCATGAAGGGTCCCCGATTCCACACAGAGAGCGGTCCACGCACCACAAAGGGTCCCAGCCTCCACACAGAGAGTGGTCCACGCACCACAAAGGATCCCAGCCTCCACACAGAAAGCAATGAAAGACTCCAAAGCGAGAAAACTGCACGTCTCCACACAAGAGGTGACTCGAGTGACACAAGCCTCCACAAAGAGCTCGTGGACAGACTCCACGATAGAAGCAACGCAAGACTCCAGAGCGCAGTCCTTGCATGAACAAGACCATGAGGGTCTAGCAACCTCCTCTGAGCAACCTGCAGCAGACGATGCAAGTCTGCCATGCTCAAGTGAACAACAGAAAGACTATGACAACCTGCCACGCTCAAGTGTACAGCAAGCAGACTATGACAGTCCACCCAGATTATTTGAGCCACCAGAAGAAGACTCTGGCGGTCTACCCAGCACAAGTGAATGACAAGAAGACACTGAGGCTCTACCCACTGTATGTGAGACAAGTGACGACGGCATCCCACTTCCCAGACCAGGGGCGAAATTCTCCTACCCGCCCCGCCACATTTCTGCGCCGACCGGCCAGCGGGAGTCTCCGTAACACCGGCCGGTCAATGGGGTTTCCCATTGTGGGGCAGCCCCACGCCATCGGGAAACCCCCGGGCGCCGGCAGAACGGAGACTCCCGCCGGCGGAGAATGACGCCCCAGATGTGCAACATGACAGACCTCAGCTAGAATGTACAGAGGCACTCGACAATCACAGTGAGACTACTGGTGACTCCGGTGACACCATGTTACTTCAAACCTCACTCGCTCGAGCCTCTCCACAAGCAAATGCATTCCTGACTGTTTTGACTCCGGACGGGGAGCATCAAGAAACCTCAGAAGATGCAAGTGGACCTGCAGTGACTCCGGATGGGGAGCATCAAGAAACCAAAGCTGATTCAGGTGAACTAGAAAGGGCTCCAGACAGGGAGCATCGACAAACCAAAACTGACTCAGGTGAAACAGACCAGACTCCAGACGGGGAGCATCGACAAGCCAAAGCTGATTCAAGTAAGCCGGACATGACTCCAGACGGGGAGCGCCGCAAACTCAGTGAAGGCACGCTCAAGGAGACAGTAGACGCCACAAAGCACGCTGACACGAGTAACTGTGTGAAGGACTCATATTATCCACAGAGTGTGGTCCTTGAGCACAGCAAACACGGCAACAAAACCAACCACCACAACAACAACATCAAAGACAATAGCAAGAAGCGTACCAAAGGCAACAACATCGACAACAAGCACGACAAACACAACGCCACTGGAACAACGACTGGTACGACATGGTACAACACTGCAAATGAGGGAGACTGTTACTGCTCAGCTCAGTACAGTGACATGCCATGGCAGGACGATGCATCTTACCAATTCACGTTTGCTGCACTACCAACAGGCAACCTGGCTTTCAGGACAGATGCCATCAAGAATTGCCACCACAAGCATCAAAAGAAAAAAAAAAGAGTCCAAATCCGACAACGAAGTGATTTGACCACTTCTTGGTTCCTTCAGCACCGGGACACTGATGGCGTTTACAATGCAATGCCACCATCAACATCACCCACTCACCAACCAAACAAGAAAGCTACTCGACCATAATAATTAATAAACTTTGGATTCATGCATACGATTTGGACTTATTGTTTAATGATCACTGTTATCATAACTTGTACAGAATATCACTCATCTACCTAGTTTGTTCAATTTTCTTTAACACTGTACAGAAAATATGTAACACAAAAAAGGGGGGAATGTGGTGATATACATCACTGTAAGTACACAAAGGGTTATTGTACATACACTACACCTAGCTAGACACTAGAGGGAACGCCAGAGACATGACACACTGACAGTCAACCAATAGGTCAGTAAGATAGGACACGACCAATGGGCAGTCACGATACACACAGAGATGACACTACCACAGGAGAGCATTACACCAACCCATATATAAGGACACTGTACACATGATCTTCCTCTTTCCAGTGGAGACACTCAGTGAGCACACAGGGTTGATTTGAAACACATCAATCCCACCATGTGGATTGTAGCAGACTGGTTTGTCAGTCTGAGTAGCTACAGCAGGATTAACAGTAGCATTGAATCGAAGTTGGAGAATTGTTAATAGTTTAATAAACATGTTAAAGCTATCTCCAAGTCTGAACCTTCCTTTGTCAGAGTGCACATCAAGGAAGCAGCTTATGCCACGACAAGAGCATAACAAAACAGTTGTGTGACAACGAAAATGGCAGACAATTATCAGTGGTTTGGGGTTAAAATGTTCCCCGTCTAAAGCCACTGAGGCAGCAAAAGACAGCATATCCGATGCATTGGTGTAGATAAGGCTTTTAATTATACGGGTACATGGCGCCTCCACAAGCCATGAGCAGGATGACCATCTGCCATTCATCACCGAGTATGGCATTTGTTCCAAAGAAGTATTACGTTCGCTCAATGTTTTGTCCCCAGTCATCAGTATCTGCATCAAGTTGCTCCAATTTTCCTATATGTGGCACCTCTGCTGGCTGAAGAGAAGCTTCCTGAGGTACATGAGAAGTGGTCCAAGTTGGCAACACTTTGTCCCAATGGCAGCTCCACTTGATCCTCGTCGCCTGTGTAGAATCCACACAGAGTGACCACAGGGAACCCTCAGGGGAAAAACCCTATATTGTATACAGGTCCGCTCCTACACCTTGGAGTACAAACGCCCCAGGTGATTGGGGGTGGAGCCTCACCCCTAATTGGGAGAAACCTCACAGGATATAAACCCGACCTGGGAGCAGGTCGGGGAGGGTGATCCTGCTGGGTGAAGAGTAGTGTGATTGCAGTATTGTGAGTAGACTAAGTAAACCTAATTGTTATCCTGCCCACCTGGTGTTGTATGAAGTCCTTACCTTCAGCCATCACAGATGCTAAAATACAGGTTTATTAACATTTGCATTAAACTACTCCACTCCCCAAAGGATTCTCCTGCCCCATCCTTCACCTAGCTCATTCTTTTTATACTGCACAGGCTCCTGCTCCGTTACTGGGGAAGTTCGTACTCGGTAGAGATCACGAGGAATCAGATGGTCCACACTCTGTGACTTCCTTGGGGGTTGTAATACTTCCATTTTGACATGTCAGAAAGCCCAGATTCTGTGCGGCAGGCATTACTCCCTGCAAACTTCGCTCTCTGATGACCCCCTGTCTCCTGGAGAGTTGCAAGCCTGTGAAGAGCAGCCAGTTGCTGCTCCTGCTGCTGCTGGTTATTGTGGTCCTCAGAAAGCTTCATTTCAGGAGCCACGCTGACCTGATAGAATACAGCTTAATAGGTCAAATCTCCATAGCACTCTCACGCACAAGCAGGTTTAACAGCAACTGCTGAGTACTCAGAATTTGTTGACATACTTCCCTGACATGTCTTCAGCTCTCTCCAGTTGCTGATTTCTTCTTCCCTTGTTTTCATTGGCAGATTCCAGGAAATTTGGGAAACCTTTGGATCCAATGTAAATGTAGAAATGCTAAGTAAGCAATTAGCAAATGTCACTTGCCGACTCTCCTCTGTCAAGGGGGCTGGGTGCAGGCAGTCTAACATAGTGCAATAAAATGTGAAAGCTGGTGGGCCAACTTCCTGATAGGGCGTTAATTAAGCAACTTAAAATCCATCTCACCTGCACCCAAACCCATGTACTCTTTGATGCACGATCAATTGCACAAAGACGAGAGTTGGATGCAATCGAGGCTTTATTACACTAAGATGTGTGGCCTCCTTCAGCAGCTGGTGAAATGGCTGCTGTACGAGGAGCACACATATTTATACTCCGCCTACTGGGCGAAGCCAGCAGGCACGGAACTACCCCCGTACCTGTAGTACAGGGCCTTACCATAAAGCTCCTAATATGTACATCAGTGGTGACTACCACATTCACCCCCTGTTAAAATTGAGTCCGTCGGGGGTGGAGAACTATATATAAGTAGATGTTTTAAAGTACAGAAAAAAAATTGAGTCCAGTGGGGGTGGAGAAGAGTTATACAGAAGGATGATGTTTTTTTTTTTTTAAGAGTCCCGATCAAGTTACAGGTTCATTTGGTCCAGAGCCTTGATCTGCCGTTGGGAGCGCCGTAGTGATGGCGGCGATTCTGGTGTCGGTCTGGTCTTCTGTAACTCCGGGAGCGTGCCAAAATCCTTTTCATCCTCGGGCGTGGGCAGGGGGAGGATGGACTGTCCTGGGGTGGGGGTTGCGGCTGGGTGCGCTGGGGGAGGGGAGGGTGTCGCCGGGCGGAGGGGTGTGTGTATGTGGAACCAGCTGGTGCCAGGTCCCTGAGGGAGACAGTATCTTGGCGGCTGTCGGGGTACGCCACGTAGGCGTACTGTGGGTGGGCTTGGAGTAGCTGTACCCTTTCAACCAACGGGTCCACCTTGTGGAGTCATGCATGCTTACGGAGGTGTACGGGTCCTGAAGTTGCGAGCTAAGTCGGAAGCGACACCCCGGAGGTGGACTTCCTGGGGCCTCTGGCCCAGCACTTGTGAGCATCCATCCTGCTTTAATGAAAGTCTGAAGAAAGACAATGCACCGAGGTCTTTGGGCGAATAGATGTTGAGACCCTGGGTAATGTAGATTCTGAAAAGATGGATCGTTCCAAGTTGCATGGACAATGGAAAGGACACAGCAAGGCCTTGGGTCAGAATCCACAAGAAGGGTGAGCAAAATGCAGAAATGCACCTCCAGTTACATTGTAGACTAGGAGGTGAGGCGGCCCATGAGGCTGTGCATTGGAGAGGCTGAGGAACAAATTAGACCATGGTGCATTCGAAGGTTTAAAAATATAAAGGAAAAAAAATAAGAGAAAATTACCATCAGAAGCAAGAACCGTGAGTTTGAGTTTTATAAAAAGAACTTAAGTTAAAAAAAAGAGTTGCTGCTGAGTATTTTGAAGAGAGAGGAGAAGATAGAGAGCAGTGTTTAAAGAGAAAAGAGAAAAATACACCATGGAGGGAAAGCATGGGAAAACGAAGAGACTGAAGCTGACAAGCTCCTGATCGGAGCAGAGTCTGTGGTGGCGATCTCTGCACTGATAAACTTCAAACAGTGAAGTTCTGAGGTTCTGGAGAGAAGAGAAGCTTGTTTTTTTTTGAAAAGTTTCAAAGTTTTTAAACGTCAAGAACACTGGGGGCTGGACTCTCTGATTCTGGGGCTATGTCCCCACGCCAGCATGGAAACGGTGGCATTTTACGCCAGAAAAACTGGTGCAAAACGGCTACCCATTCCCCGTTTTGCTGGGGGCTAGCAGGACGGCAGCGTAGAGCACCCGGCTGTAGCTGCTGATACATCCCAGAGAATTGCTGGGTCCGTGGCCGCACATGGACACGGCGGCGGCCTGCAGCGGACGCACGTGCTCCATGGCAGAGGCTGATCGCGGACCCGGCCCGCGAAGTAGTCCCGTCTTTGGCCGGCTCGCGCGCCCTGGATCGCCCTACCACGGTGCCCCGGGCCCGAATAATGTCCCCCCACTGTCCACAGATTGGCCCTCCCTCGACGTTGGCGGCGCTGGACTGAGTCTGCAGCCGCCATGCCGGGTTCCCGACGGATGAGACCAAACATGTTCCGTGCTGTCGGAAACTCGGTCGGTTGGGGGCAGAGCATTCGGAGGCAGGCCTCAGGCTGTCGATACGTGGCGCTGTGGTGTACTCTCCTAGTACGCCGCATTGGAGGGGGCGGAGCATTGTGAAAGCAGTGCCGCCTAAGATTCGGTCGGGAAATGTGATTCTCCGGCCGTTCGCCGAACGCAATTTCTGTGTCGGCGACTGGAGAATCCAGCCCTGGGTTTTACAGTGAAATTGACAAAACAAAACAGGGGTGGGATTCTGCAGCCGTCCAGCCGCGCGTTTCTCGGTGGGGAGAGGCGGTGAGCCATTTGTTGGTGGTGGAATTCTCTGCTCTTGTCGCTGTCAATCGGATTTTCCGTTGAAGCCACCCATGCCACCGGGAAGTCTGTGAGCGGGGGTGCGCTGCTGACGGGACCAGAGAATCCCACCGCCAGTAACAACCAGAGAATTCCAGCCAGACTCTCCAAACTGCTAGCAGAAGAACAAAAAACTTCAGAGATTGCTGAAAGAACTTTCTATCAATCAGTACAAGTGAAGTTTTAAAAGTTTAAAAAAGTTCAAAAAAGAGCAGCCAGGTTCACGCCAAAACTCCCAAAAGTGCAGGAAAAACCCCAGAGAGAAAACTGACAGCTCAGTGAAAAAAAATGACAGTCTTAAAATGGTAATACATTGAAAGAGGTAATGCATTTGAAGTGACAAGGTGATGCACGATCAATGACCACTAAAGCGAGGTTGTAGTACAACTGAAGGCTTTAATAAGCTAGATGTTTCCCCCAGCAGCTCAGGCACAGAATGAAGGCTGCTGGGGCGGCACGGGCTCTTATACCCCGCCTAGTAGGGCGGACCTACCATACAGCTTGACCAATAGGAAGCAAACAATATCTACCAATGGTATTCCAGCATTCCCAGGTACCGTAATACCTCTACACAGACTACCACATTCACCCCTTGTTAAAAAAGAGTCTGGCAACGTGGTAGAATTATAGTTATGGAGGTACCGTAATACCTCCGGACAGCGTTTTGTTACTATTTACAATTCTATTAACTATTTACAATTTATGATTCATAATTAGCTATGCACTTTAAAATGAAGCAATCAGTCGATCGGGGGCCCTGGCCATCCTCTGTGATCGTCGAAGCTTCGGTGGAGGCTCCGGCATCTGTGACTCCGGGAGCGTGGCCTCGATCACTGTAGCAGCTTCGATGGCGCTGGTGGGAAAAACGGTTGACCTGGGAAGGGAGCGTCTGCGGGGTGCGTCGGTGGGTGGGGGGGCATAGACGGGGCTGGCGGAAGGACCGATCCTCCTGTAAGGTGCACTGATGGAAGAGAGGGTGGGACTGATGGCTGGGGTGTGCGTGGGTCTCACGCGGGCACCAGGTCTCGTAGGGAGACCGTATCTTGGCCGTCGGGGTACGCCACGTAGGCATACTGGGGGTTAGCATGGAGAAGGTGGACCCGCTTGACCAACGGGTCAGACTTGTGCACCCGCACGTGTTTTCGGAGCAGGATAGGTCCGGGATCTGCCAGCCAGGTTGGGAACGAGGTCCCAGAGGAGGACTTCCTAGGGAAGACAAGGAGACATTCGTGAGGTGTCTGGTTGGTTGTGGTACAAAGCAGTGACATAGATTATCATAGAATTTACAGTGCCGAAGGAGGCCATTCGGCCCATCGAGTCTTCACCGGCTCTTGGAAAGAGCACCCTACCCAAGGTCAACACCTCCACCCTATCCCCATAACCCAGTAACCCCACCCAGCACTAAGGGCAATTTTGGACACTAAGGGCAATTTATCATGGCCAATCCACCTATCCTGCACATCTTTGGACTGTGGGAGGAAACCGGAGCACCCGGAGGAAACCCACGCACACACGGGGAGGATGTGCAGACTCCGCACAGTGACCCAAGCCGGAATCGAACCTGGGACCCTGGAGCTGTGAAGCAATTGTGCTATCCACAATGCTACCGTGCTGCCCGGATGGAGTGGAGGGCATCTGGGAGGACTTCCTGCCAGCGGGAGACTGGGAGATTCCTGGACCGTAGGGCCAGTAGGACGGTCCGCCACACCGTTTCGTTCTCCCTCTCTACCTGTCCGTTACCCCGGGGGTTGTAACTGGTCGTCCTGCTCTAGGTGATGCCCTTGCTCAGCAGGAATTGATGCAGTTCGTCGCTCATAAAGGAGGAGCCTCTATCACTATGTATGTAAGCGGGGAACCCGAACAGTGCAAAGATGCTATGGAGGGCCTTGATGACGGTGGTTGCGGTCATGTCGGGGCAGGGGATGGCGAATGGGAACCGGGAGTACTCGTCAATCACGTTCAAGAAATACGTGTTGCAGTCGGTGAAGGGGAGGGGGCCTTTGAAGTCCATGCTGAGTCGTTCAAAGGGACGGGAAGCCTTTATCAGGTGCGCTTTCTCTGGCCGGTAGAAATGCGGTTTGCACTCCGCGCAGATTTGGCAGTCCCTGGTGGCAGTCCTGGCTTCCTCGATGGAGTAAGGCAGGTTGCGGGTCTTGATAAAGTGGAAAAGGCGAGTGACCCCTGATTTGTTATGTTGTAGGTGTAACATAAGCGGCTTCCTTGTGATGCACTTGACAAAGGAAGGTTCAGACATGGAGATAACTTCAACACGTTTATTAAACTATTTACACTTCTATTACTCGGGTTCGACACTACTGCTAATCCTACTATAGCTACCCAGACTGACTAACCAGTTGTTGCAATCCATGTGGTGGGTGTAATATTGAATCAACCCTGTATCTCTACTCACTGACTGTCTCCACTGGAAAGAGGAAGATCATGTGTGCAGTGTCCTTATATATTGGTTGGTGTAATGCCCACCTGTGTGTGTCGTGAATGTCCATTGGTCATGTCCTATCTAACTGATCTATTGGTTGAGCGTGTGTGTGTGTGATGTTTCTGGTGCTCCCTCTAGTGTCTAGCTAGCCTACATGCATTTACATTGATGCACATCACCACAACCCCCGGGTGGCAGAGGTCCTCGTGGAGGGCTCGGAGGCGGTCCACTTGTGTGGTGGCACATGTGCCGCGGGACAGGGCATCAGGAGGCTCGTTTAGCTTCCCTGGACGATACAAGATCTCGTAGTTGTAGGTGGAGAGTTTGATCCTCCACCGCAAGATCTTATCGTTTTTTATCTTGCCCCGTTGTGCATTATCGAACATGAAAGCAACCGACCATTGGTCAGTGAGGAGAGTGAATCTCCTGCCGGCCAGGTAACGCCTCCAATGTCGCACAGCTTCTACTATGGCCTGGGCCTCCTTTTCGACTGAGGAGTGGCGGATTTCGGAAGCATGGAGGGTACGTGAGAAAAAGGCCACGGGTCTGCCCGCTTGGTTGAGGGTGGCCGCCACAGCTACGTCAGACACGTCGCTCTTGACCTGGAAGTGGAGGGACTCATCGATGGCGTGCATCGTGGCCTTTGCAATGTCCGCTTTGATGTGGCTGAAGGCCTGGCGGGCCTCTATTGACAGGAAAAAAGCTGTGGATTGGATCAGGGGACAGGCCTTGTCCGCATAGTTGGGGACCCACTGGGCATAGTAACTGAAAAACCTGAGACAGCGCTTCAGGGCCTTGGATCAGTGAGGGAGGGGCAACTCCATAAGGGGGCGCATGCGCTCAGGGTCGGGGCCTATAACTCCATTTCGCATTACGTAGCCGAGGATGGCTAGACGGTCGGTGCTAAACACGCGTTTGTCCTTGTTGTATGTAAGGTTAAGGATCTTTGCGGTCTGGAGGAATTTTCGGAGGTTGGTGTCATGGTCCTGCTGGTCGTGGCCGCAGATGGTGACATTATCGAGATACGGGAATGTTGCCCGTAAATCGTACTGGTCAACCATTCGGTCCATCTTGCACTGGAAGACCGAGACCCCGTTGGTGACACCGAAGGGAACCCTTAAGAAGTGAGAGAGCCGTCCATCTGTCTCGAAGGCAGTGTATTTGCGGTCACTAGTGCGAATGGGGAGCTGGTGGTAGACGGACTTAAGATCCACTGTGGAGAAGACCTTGTAATGCGCGATCCTGTTTACCAGGTCTGATATGCGGGGGAGAGGGTATGCGTCCAGCTGCGTAAACCTGTTGATGGTCTGACTGTAGTCGATGACCATCCTATGCTACTCCCCGGTCTTTACCACCACTACTTGCGATCTCCAGGGACTGTTGCTCGCTTCAGTGACTCCTTCCCTCAGTAGCCTTTGGACCTCTGACCTAATAAAGATCCGATCCTGGGCACTGTACCGTCTGCTCCTGGTGGCGATGGGTTTGCAATCCGGGGTGAGGTTCGCAAACGGGGAAGGCGGATTGACCTTGAGGGTCACGAGGCCACAGACAGTGAAGGGGGTATAGGGCCGCCAAATTTGAAAGTTAGACTTTGGAGATTACACTGGAAGTCTAAAAATAGGAGTGTGGCCGCACAGAGGTGGGGAACGATGTAGAGCCGGTAATTTTTAAACTCCCTTCCCTGGACTGTGAGGTTTGCTACACAAAACCCCTTTATCTCTACTGAGTGGGAACCGGAGGCCAGGGAGATTTTTTGATTAACGGTGTGGACGAGGAGAGAACAGCGCCTTACCGTGTCGGGGTGTATGAAGCTCTCCGTGCTCCCAAAGTCGATTAAGCAGGACGTCTCGTGCCCGTTGATTAGTACTGTCATTGAAGCAGTTGAGAGTGTTCGAGGCCGGGACGGATCCAGAGTCACCGAGGCCAATCGCAACAGTTGAGTGTTCTCTTTGAGCGGTGTGTGGTTAGCCGAGCTGGGGTCCTGGGAGTCCATCCAAGATGGCAGCTCCCATTGGTCGCACATGGCTGGGGGTGCACAAAATGGCGGCGGCCATCCATCGAACGTTGCATCCGCGAGACAAGATGGCGGCACCCGGGGGCAGCACGTGGCCCTGGAGTAGGAAGATGGCGGCGCCCGCTGGCCGCACGGGGACCGTGGAGAGGTTTGTGGTGGCGGTCCGCATTCGCCGCCGGAGACCGCGGCAACCACACGGGCTTGGCATACCACCACGAAATGGCCCTTTTTACCGAATCCCTTGCAGGTGGATGCGCGGGCCGGGCAGTGCTGGCGGGGGTGCTTGGCCTGCCCGCAAAAGTAGCAGCGGGGCCCCCCGGGGTTGCCAGGCCGCCTTGCAGCACAAGCTTATGGGGGGATGCAGGATGTCTCAGGGTCGGCTGCGGAGGGGTTCCACGCTGCCCAGGGGGCTGCCGCGCGGTCGGGACCGTAAGCGCGGTTGTTTCTGGAGGCCACGTCCAGGGAGCCGGCAAGGGCCCGTGTCTCCTTGAGGCCTAGGGTGTCTTTTTCCAGCAATCGCTGGCGGATCTGGGAGGACAGCATACCTGCCACGATAGCGTCCCGGTTCAAGAGTTCTGTGTGGTCGCGCGCCGAAACTTGCGGGCAGCTGCAGTTTGCCCCCAACACCAGGAGTGCACAGTAGAATTCTTCCAGCGATTGCCCAGGGATTTGTCACCTCGTTGCTAGCAGATGTCGGGCGTAGACCTGGTTTACTGGGCGGATACAATGTCCTTTTAGAAGCTCTATTGCCGCATCGAAGTCTTCCGCGTCCTTGATGAGTGTGTAAATTTCCGGGCTCACCTCGAGTGCAGGACTTGCATTTTCTGTTCTCCTGTGGGTTTTCGGCCGTTCCGAGATATCCTTTAAAGCACCCCAGCCAGTGCTTGAAGATTGCCGCTGAGTTCGCCGTGTGGGGGCTGAGTTGCAGACGCTCCGGCTTGATTCGGAGCTCCATCCTTTTAAATCTAGCTTATTAAATTGATGCACGATCAATGACCACTGAAGCGAGGTTGTAGTCCAGCTGAAGGCTTTAATAAGCTAGATGTTTCCCCCAGCAGCTCAGGTACAGAATGAAGGCTGCTGGGGTGGCACGGGCTCTTATACCCCGCCTAGCAGGGCGGAGCTACCATACAGCTTGACCAAGAGGAAGCATACAATATCTACCAATGGTGTTCCAGCATTACCAGGTACCGTAATACCTCTACACAGACTACCACACAAGGCACTTAAAGCAGTAACCAAAAGAAAAAATAAACGGCAATGGACAGGAAAATTGGAGAAGGTGCCAGATAGAAGCCAACTCTCAAAAAAGGTCAATAAGCAACAAGACTTCAAGAAAAAGGCAACAGAAAACCTCAGACGAGGCAATAGAAGACCCCAGGAAGTGGGTAAAAGACCCCAGAAAGAGGGGAATGAAAGACCCCAGAAAGAGGGCGAAGAAAGACAATAAGTGACCAAATGAAGGGCAGAATTGCGGAATGGAAACAAGTCAGAGACAGACCTGACCAAGAGTGAAGCCAGAAAGGGTTTGGCTGAAGTTAACGCAAGTAGAAATGAAGGTACTATTTGTGAAATGTACATATCCAGTAAGAATGTGATGGATTTCCCTTGGAAGAAATGCCAAAATTAAAGACTTTGAAATAAACGAGGAATTATTGACCATAAAGAGGGATCAGCAAAAATAATTAAATCTCTAGAGAAGACATTAAAATCTCAAGGTGAAGTGACTGACAGCAAACTTGGAGAGTAAGAAGTTACAAAAATAATTACAAAATCAAGTTAAGGAGAATGAGAAATTAATGAGACAATGGAGGATAAGGTGAACTCCATGATAAGGCAACGAGAGAATAAGAGCAGTGAAGAATTGAAACAGGAGAATAAGAGCTTGAAGAAGGAATCATGGTCATGCAAAATTAACTGATTAGTAGAAAACACTGAAATTGACAGCAGAGTCAGCAATTCAGACAAAGAAACTAAGATTACATTCCAGAACAAGCTTGGGCGTCATTCTCCGACCCCCCGCCGGGTTGGAGAATCGCCGGGGGCTGCCGTGAATCCCGCCCCCGCCGGTTGACGAAGTCTCCAGTACCGGATGTTCGGCGGGGGGCGGGAATTGGGCCGCGCCGGTTGGCGGGCCCCCCCGCTCGATTCTCCGGCCCGAATGGGCCGAAGTCCCACCGATAAATTGGCTGTCCCGCTGGCGTGGATTAAACTACCTTTTGAACGGTGGGACAAGGCGGCGTGGGTGGGCTCCGGGGTCCTGGGGGGGGCGCGGGGCGATCTGGCCCCGGGGGGTGCCCCCATGGTGGCCTGGAACGCGATCGGGGCCCACCGATCCGCGGGCGGGCCTGTGCCGTGGGGGCACTCTTTCCCTTCTGCCTCCGCCACGGTCTCCACCATGGCGGAGGCGGAAGAGACTCCCTCCACTGCGCATGCGTGGGAAACTGTCAGCGGCCGCTGACGCTCCCGCGCATTCGCCGCCCGGGGATGTCATTTCCGCGCCAGCTGGCGGGGCAACAAAGGCCGTTTCCGCCAGCTGGCGGGGCGGAAATGCCTCCGGCGTCGGCCTAGCCCCTCAATGTTGGGGCTCGGCCCCCAAAGATGCGGAGCATTCCGCACCTTTGGGGCGGCGCGATGCCCGTCTGATTGGCGCCGTTTTGGGCGCCAGTCGGCAGACATCGCGAGGCGTTTCGGGAGAATTTCGCCTAAGATTGCTGAAATGGTCATGCAAATAGAAAACACAAGAACTAATATGGTAAAATGGTCGATGGAAAAGGTGTTGAATTGAAATGCTGGAAAGAGAAGAAACTTTATCACATGACCTAAGAACCAGAAACAGAGCACCATGACCATTCTTTCGCACATGACGGAGTAGGATCGTGAAAGAACTGTCAAGACAGAAGACTTTGTTGCATTGCGATGATGTACCTGAGTGCATTATAAAGCAATGTGCTCGGCAGAGCAAGGGTCAACATGGAACTGGATAATGGCACCACCCACAGAGCCACATGGTCAGAGAACAATCTAGAACTAAACTCTATAAGCAGCATGCCTGTATGGAAGAGCCCCATCGTAAGACCATATTGGAACCGAAATCGCGGCTGGCGCAGGGGCGGAGAATCCACTTTCCCGCAAGACATCGGGACTGGCGCCGGTTCACCGATTCTGCAGCCCCGAAAAGCGGAGCACCCGGAGGAAATACACGCAGACACGGGAAGAACGTGCAAACTCTGCACAGACAGTGACCCAAACTGGGAATCGAACCTGGGACCCTGGCGCTGTGAAGCAACAGTGCTAACCACTGTGCTACTGTGCCGCCCAGATACAAGCCTCTAGATCTCATCAATGAGCCATCACAAATGTAACAATAAAAAACCCAAATTAAATACACAATATTGTCATAATATACACCAGTATAACATGGTGCAGACACACACTGATGGACACACAGTGGACCAATCAACACACACAACACCGCAGCCAATCACCAGTGAGAGCACACGCACTATAAAGACAGGGGGCATCAGAGTTCACGCTCATTCGAGTTGCAGCTAGCTAGGAGGACAGAGCTCACAGCCTGCAACACAGACATTCACCATGTGCTGAGTGCATCGACTGGTTAGGACAAGGCAAAGGTCGTTAGTTAAAGCTAGTATCGTATTCACCCACAGTCTGAGTATGTTTAAACAGTTAATGATTCAATAAAATAGTGTTGCACTATTTCAAGTGTTGGTGACCTGTATGTGATCCAGAACACCCAACACATCAAATATGACATGCTGTCAGAATATGAGACTTTGGTAGTGGATCAAGTTAGATTCCTGGCATTCGTGTCTCTGAGACCGGACTCCTGTTGGACCCAGTAGATATGGAGGGAGGATCGTTCGTAAACACGCCAATGACTTGAGGAGGAGAGAGGTGCTCCAGCAGTCAGTGTTGCCAACCTGTAAATACCAAAGTACCTGATTGACCTGTTCTAGGTGTCACTGATGTCTCCGTGAAAGCAAATAGCAATGAGCTGCCGTGCCAGAAGGGGTACCCGTTATTGCAGATCCTGTTAATATCGATACTGTGGCAGCATCTCAGCAACACCGCTGTACAGGACACAGAAAATCCCTGAAAGACTTGATTTATAATTATCCAACACATATATGTATAGGGCACGATTTATATGTCAGTGCAGCAGCTGCAGCACTGAGAAACATTTTACTATTTAAAGGCACTTTGGGGTTTCTCTCCACCAAAGCCACACTTAGAACTGAAGGTCACCAGCAGGAAAGACTCATCGCAGGTCGGGCACCATTTTGTCTGGCTGCCCCGATCTTTACCCCCATTTCAGACACTCCCCAGGGGTTTTCAAATCCCTTCACCCCCAACCTCGGGAACATCCCCTCAACACCCTCCACTTGGTAAGGTTTCCTTGGTAAGGCTCCCCAAGCCCAATCTCTGGCAGTTCCAAACTGGCACCTGGGTATCAGCCAGCTGGGCAGTGCTACCCAGGCACCCTGGCAGTGCCAGTCTGGTACCACCAGAATGCCTGTGTAGCACTGCCAGGAGGGCTGGCTGGCAGTGCCAATATGCCTGGGTGCCAGAGGGAGTGTCAGGGTGCCACTCTAACTGTCCCCAACAAGCCGTGCGTCTCTAATGACTGCCCCGGGTGCCATTCCACATTTGTGGAAACCAGTACTAAACGGTGCCCTGGCGATGTCTCACAGGCAGGGCCGTTATGTCCCGGGCGCTGATGGAAGCCAGCAAAAGCATAATGATGATCTGAATCATGCTCAGTGAGGGCGAAATCCAGATTGTGACGTCTCGGGAGACTCTGTAAAATCTGCCGAGACTTTTCGAGTATCGTGAATCTCGCGAGACGTCTCTCGCGAGATTCAACGTCCTCGTCCCAACACCAAGTCAGGCACGACAAGACCATTAATCCACGCCCAAAATGTTTTGTTAGAATTTTGAACTGAGTAACTTGGTTACTGAAGATTATATAAAGGAGTTAACGGGTGAGGGATGTGGTGGTTTCTGATGATTGTCCCTTTAAGGGCAGCACAGCAGGAGAGGGCCACCTGGCTTGGGGGACCAATTGGAAGTGAGAGTTGATAATCACCCCAGGGGGTGGAGTCCTCTCTTGGGCAGAAGACATGTGGAAGACATGTAGGGACTGGGGCAGCCAGGGGGCTGCTGGCCTCTGCACAGATGTTCTCATTAATAAATACCTTTCATGTTTCTAATGACATCTGTGAACATGCATCTTACACCTTTGACAGCAGCACAAAACCATATTCCATCAACTTCCTGCAGAATCTTCATTGTTTTCCAACAGGATGTCAAGAGGTGCATTGCAAAGAGTCATCCCATCCCATATCTGACCTAGGATTCAGGGACCCTGAGAGAAAGGTCATCTCCAAACCAACCAGCGCATAAAATTTATAACGGGCCAGTGCGTCTCAGGTCCCAGGCCCTCACCCAGCACAGAGAAGTATTCGAAAAGAAAAGAGAAAGCCTCAAGGGGAGTGATAAATAGTTGTAATATATCAGTGACATATTTGATAGCTAGAGTTTTTAGTGTTTGGTGCTTCTGTCTGACAATGAGGGACAGGCAATGCACTGATATTTTGCTTGTAAATCACGATTGCTTTCAGTGAGTGAAGGTATACTGAGACCTAGACGGAATGGAAAGAGGAGGTCGATCTCAGATGGGCTGAGACTTTCAAATAACAGCACTCTATTCAACTGTGACAATGAGCTGTCCAGGTGTTTCGCAGCCACTGGCACTGCACCTGTTCTTCATGAGCAAGGTTTACAGTATCAGCAATGCTGTTACCAGGCTGTCTGGCATTCTTGAGGATATCCATCATCAGTCCTGTGCAAACTGTACAGTTGTGAAGCCCACTGTGTTATCACAACTGACAAGATGGTGCTGGGCAGAAAGAACCCTCAGGCCCGAGACTGACACTGGAACCTTCCCACCAGCACCCCAGTGGCTGGTTCCATTTGTCGTTAGTCGTGCCCATGGAACTAGTGAGTGTTGATTCCTTAGTCACCCAGTAACCATCGTGACCTTTCACACCTGCTGTTGAATACAAAGCTGAGATACTGGACTGATTACGTATGAAAACATCATGACAGCTCTCAGCGTGTTGTGAATCACGTGTAAGTAGCTGTATGTGTCATTAGAAAGGAGCTGCACTGGGGATCTTTGCAGCCTGTATAACATGGGAGCTTCTATTTGGAGCTGCAGTACCAAGACTCTGGGATGTCCAACAGTGCTGAAAGATGTGACAGGCCACTCAGTCGTTCTGTATATGTTTGCCAATGGGAGGTTCTGCACATGCCTGACTAGACTGAAACAAAACAGAATCCTTTCCTAGCAGAATCTTGGAGTCTGTCAAGAACAAGAACTCCTGAATGCACAAAGGCGTAATCCCCAATTTACACGCTCCGTCTGGCCAGCAATCCTGGAGTCATTGAGGAGCTCCCCAGTACTCTCGTTCCTCACATCCACTTGATTGTTGGCAGGAGGCAGCTGAAGATAAACCAGGATCTGCCTCAACTCTGCTCCTTCAATATTTTCGGAGAGTTGGGAACAACTAGGCTGATTAATTTTGTGGCTGGATCCGGTAAGACTCCATCTAATCAGACAACATGAACGGTTCGATCTCTGATCCGGCTGAGTTAGACTCGGAATTTCCCATTCTATTCTACCCGGAGTGGAAAATCACAGCACTTTGCTGTGCTTTGATGAATAATCACAATAATAATCTTATTACTAATAATAGTCACAAGATCTCAAGAAGACAAGGATGTAGTCACAATGATAACAGCTTTATAACTGTAGAAACTGGGGACTCCCGGTCACCAGGGAGGTGAGTTGGAGATATAAATTACAAAAGATTGGATTTTAACTACACAGCAGTGAAACCACTTGAAACAAGACAATTTAAGAAAGATTTTTCCGATATTCAGCTTGCTCTTTAATACTTCTGGTGGCCATTGCTAGCAATCCTGCTCCCTGTCACTCTGGGACTAATTTAAGAGACTGTAAGTAATGCATAACCGAAGGAAGTGAAGTCACGTCTCACATGATCTCGAAGTTGTTGCCGTCGACCAATAGGATGAGATCTGCGTAAATGTGCTCCTGTTGGTGTGTATATAAATTCCAGTTTTTGTTGTAATGTAGTTTGTGTTCCTGTGACTCAGCCACATGCTAAAGGAGCAAGAACAAACTGACCTTCCACTGCCAGAGTCATCGTGCAGTGAGAGGCAACAATATACAAAGAGCGTGATTTAACGGGAAAATTCCAAAGTGTGATTTTGGGAGCATTTGGAGGGTTGTTTCTTGACTGCCACATTGGCGAGATTGCAGCTCGTATTTAACTGCACAGAGTGCCGGGAATGAGCCCCCACGAGCTTCTCGCCATTACTGACTGTCTCACCGTCTGATTCGCCAGACTCGCGCCTCAGTGTCTCGCCGCTAACGAGGGGGATCTGCTTCTAAGCATTCCCTCACATCTCACTCCCAGTCAACACACAAGCATGGCAGCACGCAGACATGCTCCTCGCTTTGAGGATGCTGACCTGGCTAGGCTTCTCGATGCAGTTAGTGTGAGACCAGCAGCATGGTCACCAGTACCACCTGAGAGGCAGGGCAGCGGCTGTCAGTGCGGGCAGCATGGAACATAGAACACACAGTGCAGAAGGAGGCCATTCGGCGCATCGAGTCTGCACCGACCCACTTAAGCCCTCACTTCCACCCTATCCCCGTAACCCAATAACCCTTCTTAATCTTTTTTGGTCACTAAGGGCAATTTAGCATGACCAATCCACCTAACCTGCACGTCTTTGGACTGTGGGAGGAAACCGGAGCACCCGGAGGAAACCCACGCAGACATGGGGAGAACGTGCAGACTCCGCACAGACAGTGACCCAAGTCGGGAATCGAACCTGGGACCCTGTGAAGCCACAGTGCTAATCACTTGTGCTACCGTGCTGCCCCAATGTCGGAAGAAGACCGATGTGCTCCATTGAGCTGCAAGGATAGGTTATCTGCTCTCTCCTAGCATCAGTTCCACATTCCACCACTCCACCCACAAAGCAGGAGACGCCCTGGGGGGTGTACGGCAGTGCACCACCAGAGCAGTCCAAGCATCGGAACTGCATTTTGAACATTCTGATGCACCGATCAATGACAGCACCGTTGGCAACATGGCCTTATTATATCGTATATCCGCCTTGGTCTCCGGCCTCCGCACTGGCATCACCAGGATCTCGGGGGCCCCCTGAGCAGTAGGCACACACGTGCATGATCTGGAGGTGGGGGTTGCACATGAATTGCACACTGGGGCGTCGGGGAGTGCCCTTCATCAACAGGAAGGGGTTCCAGTGACGCTCCAGTGTACACAAAGCGACATGCATGCCATTAATTACCCCTGGACCTTGGGTATCCCAGCAGTGGCAGAGAACCCTGCAACCCTGGCATCTTGGGCCTGGCCCAGCTCAAATTTGATGAAGTATGATGAGCCACAGCTGTGTAGGCCCTCCCACATGGCCCAATCTATCAGAACCAAATCCTGGCATTTACATATTCCACTGGCGCTCAAGGTGCAGTTGACATCCTCGGCTAGCATGGTGTTTTACCCACGGTGACGTGCTAGTTACAGGCAGCACTCACAATACCAGCAACAAAAACATCAGCAATCTGCAAAAGCATTTCTTCAACATCCTGCTCAGGTTGCTCATTTGGATCAATGTCACTAACCCGGTCCTGCAGCTTCTTCTTGCTTCAACCGGAGTGGCTTCTGGAATCATATGTCACCCTGAACCTAGTGTTCCAGGTTCCAGGTATGTTAGAAAAAATTAGCCTTCTTTCAGGCTACAGAAAAAGAAGGAAACAGCAACAGCAGCCTCTGGGCATTTGCAGCTATCACCAGGAGCAAGCAGCAAACACAACCTGCAGCACCACTTGAGAATATTTTGTCTCTTAAATGGCCAACGGTAATAAAGATTTGAAAATCAAATACGTAACATTTCGCATATCACACTAACGAACAAGGAAACATCACCGTTCTATATTGGTACCAATACAAAGCTATATCAGCATTAAAAAACAACACAGAGTATCACCCCGCACATGCTCCTCAACTGAAACAGAGGATAAGCCTGAGAAAGTGTTATCATGTCCAGAACTTTGTCGTGGAAATGATCTGTCCATCAATGTCTGACAGTGGACAGTGTCCTCTTGCTTCAAACCGGATTGTCTTCTGGGCTCATATATCTCCCTGAGCCGGGTGTTCCAGGACCCAGGTATCTGAGAAAAGAATTGCCCTTCTTTCCGGCTACAGAAAAGGAAAGAAACAACAACAGCCAGAGCAAGCACAAACACAACCTGCAGGTGTGAAGTGCTTTCAAAATTAAGAAGGCCAATTCCTCATTTGCAATAACCTTCAGCTGTGAAGCTAGAGGCTGCTCACAGTCAAAGCGTATGTGCGGAGGGAAAAAAAGAATCCCAGACTATGGGCGGAGGGGGCGGGGGCAGAGTGGGTGTGGGAGGGTGAATAGGAGAGGCGACGGAAGAAGCATCTAACCGCTAACAATTTTTTGCAGATCCCGGACAACAATGGTCGAAAGGCTATGGGATTTAGGTGGTGCTTTGCTTGCTGTAGCATGCCCAACTTCAGTGATAATGTATATTGTATGTCACCCAGGCCTGTACGATTTTGTGAAAGAACTGGGACTACTTTAGCATTGAAAACATTGCTGCCAACAGGAATAACAGGTTCCAGCTGATGACTGCTGATACGGTTGAACCACCTTAAGTACAGAATCATCAGTGGCTTCCTGATTCACCTGGGGGGATTTGCTTTTGCTGCTCTGGCCTTGGGATATTTGTGCAGAAGAGAAGCAGTTCCAGGGCATGTTTCAGGACAAAAGGTTTCAGAATTCAGAAAAACAACTAAAACACACTTGAGCAAGAAAAAGGGAGTTCGCTTGTGAAAGGAGCACCTCAGCTAATTTCTTTGGTCGCACTTGCATTGCCCGTTCCTTCTGGATTGCAGCATTCACTCGTCCCCTCGGATTTTCAGGTAGCTTCACAAAAGCAAAAGAATTTTCTGCTCCAAGCAGAAAAGCTTTGCTGTGTTTCAAAATATCTCAGAACAAAAGGACATTAAAAACGGTACTCAGCTGAATTTAAAACCTTCAGGACTTTGCCACTGCGATTTTAAATATCAATCCTTGGCCGGAATTTTCCAGACCCTTCACAGACGATCCTACAAAATGCAGTACATTTTATCATCCTGGCATAAGGCCTTATCGGACTCTCTATCCCTGCATTCTTCTCCAACCTGACAACCTTCTGACATATATGGGGCTGGATTCTCCGCACCCCGTGCCGAAACTGCGGCCGCCGCCGGGGCGGAGAATCCATTTCCACGCATGGAATTGGATCCGGCACCAGTTCCCCCGAGTCTCCGGGCCCCGAAAATCGGCGTACTCGGAGAGTAGACCACGCTGCATATCCCCTACCTGAGGACATTGCTGGATGCCCACACACCATTCTCCGCCCCCGACCGGCCGAAGTACCGACGCCGTGGATCTAATATGGTCCTGCCGGTCGGGATAGTAGCGTGGCGGCTGCGGACTCATCCGAGGCCGCCCTGGTCGAAGGCGGGACCGGGCAATTTTTGGGCGGCGGTCCGGGTCGGGCGAGTGGATGATCGGGGGCACTATGTTTAAGGTCCAGCTCCACGGTCTGAGTCCGCCATGGAGCACGGCGTGGCCGCTGTAGGCCTCCGCTGTTCCCATGCGCGGCCTCTGACCCGGAAGTGCAGCGGCCCGTATCTGTAGCAAAAGCTGTTAGTTTTACCATGGTTCACGGCTCGCCCTCTGCAGGGCTAGGAATATGTGGCCCCTTCACGCCAGTTTTTTCTTGCATGAAAGTCCACAGTTTTTATGACGGCATGGGAACATAGTCCCAATAACAGAGAATCCAGCCCGTGGTATCTTCCAATTCTGGCCTCTTCCAAATCCCCCACGAGTATTGGCCACTGTTAGTGGCTTTGTTTTTAAATTTAGTTATGGGCCGTGAGCATCACTGGCTAGGCCTAACTACTTTCCATTTTAGAAGGTATATGAGAGTCAACCACAATGCTGTAGATCTGGAGTCACATGTAGGCCAGACCAGGTAAGGCCAGCAGATTTCCTTCCCTAAAAGACACCAGTGAACCAGATGGGATTTTACGACAATCAACAATGGTTTCATGGTCATCACCAGACTTTTAATTCCAGGGGTGGATTCACCTTTGCCTGATGCTGTTATCAGGATTCCCAATTGAGCAGAGATTGGAATATCGAGGGGAAAATGGGTGCCAAACCCATTGCGATGCTTGGATCCCCCGCCAGCGGCCTCAGAGCTACCTGCCCCCCACTGACTGTTGTTTGATTGATGGGCTGGAAGCCCAATTCACGCCTCCCCGCCCCATCCCTATTATGCACCGACACCTACAGCGGGAAATCCTTCTGCGGACCTTGGTGCAAGGTGGTCCAAGAGTAGTCCTGGCACGGTGGAACCCGAGGTGGGTAAAAGGGGTCAGCGCATAACTGAGGTACCCCAATGTCCATTGGATGGCCCTCCCCCCCATGATGCAAATCCTGTCACCGTGCCGGCAAGTAGGGGCAACCCCCCCCAACCTGGTTCACCCCCGCACAGCAACCACGCATGAGGGTGACATGACCCCCCCCACTGACTCCCCACCATAAGACCTCCTCCATCAGATACCCCATCTGATCTCCCCCATAAGAGACTGCCTTTCATTGAGCCCCATCAGAGAACCCCATCAGTCACCATTGCCTGAAAGCTCCGGGCAGTAGAGTGAAAAATCAATGCATTTTCACTTGCCCTTCCCTAACATCTTCTGCCTCAGACAAAAGTGTTTAAAGTAGCAGCAGTTATAAGTGTCAGAGGCTTTCTTGAAAGCCAAGCTGAATGCCAGGGGCAAGGTGAGAGTGACTACCCTTGACATCAAGGCAGCACATGACCGAGTATGGCATCAAGGAGCCCTAGCTAAATTGGAGTCAATGGAAATCGGGGGAAAACTCTATGCTGGTTGGAGTCATACCGAGCATATAGAAAGATAGTTCTAATGGTTGGAGGTCAATCATCTCAACTGCAGGACATCACTGCAGGAATTTCTCAGGGTAGTGTCTTAGGCCTAACCATCTCAGCTGCTTCATCAATGACTTTCCTTCTATCATAACGTCAGAAGTGGGGATGCTTGCAGATTACTCCACAATGTTCAGCACCATTCGAGACTCCTCAGATAATGAAGCAGTCCATGTCCAAATGCAGCAAGACCTGGACAATATTCAGGCCTGGGCTGACAAGTGGTAAGTTACATTCGAGCCACACAAGTGCCAGGCAATGACCATCTTCTACAAGAGAGGGTCTATCCACCGCCCCTTGACATTGAATGGCATTGCCATCGCTGAATCCCCCACAATCAACATCCTGGGGGTTACCATTGATCAGAAACTGAACTGGACTAGCCATATTAATACTGTGGTTACCAGGAAAGGTTAAAGGCCAGGAATCCTATGACAAGTAACTCACCTCCTGACCCCCCAAAGCCTGTCCACCATCTACAAGGCACAAGTCAGGACTGTATTGGAATACTCTCCACTTGCCTGGATGAGTGCAACTCCAACAGCACCCAAGAAGCTCGACACCATCCAGGACAAAGCAACCCACTTGATTGCTCCCCTTTCCACAAACATTCAAACCCTCCACCACCGATGAACAGTGGCAGCCGTGTGCACCATCTACAAGATGCACTGCAGTATCTCACCAAGATTCCTTAGACAGCACCTTCCTAGCCCATGACCACGATCATCTAGAAGGAGAAGAACAGCAGATCCATGGGAACCACACCACCTGAAGGTTCCCCTCCAAGCCACTCACCACCCTGACTTGGAAATATATTCCCTCTTCTTCACTTATGCTGGGACAATATCCTGGAACTTGCTCCCTAACAGTGGGTGTACCTACATCTCAAGGACTGCAGCAGTTCAAGAAGGCAACTTACCACCACCTTCTGAAGGGCAACTAGAGACGGGCAATAAATGCTGGTTTCACCAGTGATGTCCACGTCCCACAAAGTAATTAAAAAAGTACACTTCAAAGGGCTTCAAATCCCTTGATAGCCTTTGAAATGCAAATCTTTCATTGAATTTCACATTAGCATTGCATTCACCAGTTTTATTTCTCCAGAGACAGGTGCTTGCTGGATTATTTATCTATCTTTCTCTTCACCCTTGAATGCATCTCAAGTATCCTGCTTTGATGCTACCCACAATGTTTATAAACACTCTTGCCATGATTGGCAGCTCTTCACCATGTCACAGGAGGGTATACTGTTGGCTGCACTAAAGAATTTGACAACAAAAATGAAAGGGATGTATCCCATGACATCGTGCTGGCTCCGATTGAGCAATTTAGAAAGCAATTTAAAACATAAAGATTGAAAAATACCCCACCCCACCATAGCCCCCACCCTCATCCAACAGAAATGCCTCGGTATCTCCTCATGGAACATCCCACTGCCCCCTGGCAGTGCCCAGACAACATCCTGCCCCCCCCCCCCCCGGCAAAGCACTCACCTGTGTGCCTCAGGCAGATTCTGCTCACCAGGTGTACGTCATGGGGGTCCTGTTGAGATTTGTGTCAGCGTGCTCTCACTCTGACCAAATTGGGAGTGCGGGGGTTGCTTGGGGAAATCCCACAGGCATAAAAGCCATTTTGGGATTTACGGATGAATTCACCCCTCCACCCCCATCACTCTACCGTACCTGCCTCTGAAAACAGGAGTGTAAAATCCCTCCCATTAACTTTGAAGCTTAAGGAATATTTCTGCAGGATTTCCGCTCCGGAGAGTTAAAATTTACAATCTGCTTTGAACATAGGCTGTGGAAAGAGAGAACTCCGCAACTCAATGTCATTTCCCTTTCTTCTGCCTGTCCAATCCCTGTGGCGCTGCGGTTTGTTTTTATCAGTCGACACAAAGAGCTGCTGAGCAATTTAGAGCACTCTTACCTTAAAAATGTTTAAAAATGGATAGCTGTCTGGATGGTGGACAAAGGGTAAACAGACACATCTAGAAGGCAAGATGAGAGGTCAACACTCTCAGTTGACCCGTTCTTCTCAATTCCCAGGTGCAAAGTCCATTATTTCTGTTCAACCATATGTTTGAACTACTCTCTGTGTCTTTTTTTCTTTCATATGCAGTTTTACCAATTCAGGCCATTTGATCCAATTGCCCTGTGCTGATGTTTCACGTCTGGATTTGGATTTGTTTTACAAAGGTTCGGCAGAACATCGTGGGCCAAAGGGCCTGTTCTGTGCTTTTCTCTGTTCTATTATCATGTGCACCGAAATACAGTGAAAAGTATTTTTCTGTGTACAGTCCAGACAGTTCATTCTATACATGAAAAAAACCAAAGCACATACCTAAATACACATTGTAAATACATAGGCACAGGCAATGTGTGAGCATAAGGAGTGCAGTACTACTCAGTAGAGAAGATGTGTGAAGAGATCAGTTCAGTTCTTAAGAGGGTCATTCAGGAGTCTGGTAACAGCGGGGAAGTAGCTGATTTTGAATCGGTTAGTGCTTGTTCTCAGACTTTTGTATCTCCTGCCCGATGGAAGAAGTTGGAAGAGAGAATAATCCGGGTGGGAGGGGTCTTTCCTTATGCTGCCCTCTTTCCCAAGGCAGCGGGAGTGTAGACAGTGTCAATGGATGGGAGGCGGGTTCGCGTGATGGAGTGGGCAGTGTTCACGACTCTCTGTAGTTTCTTACAGTCTTGGGCCGAATCTCATCCTGGTGAATCTCCTCTGCACTCGTTCTTGTGTAATTAAATGGTGTGGTGACCAGAACTGCACATAGTACCACACCTGTAACTTAATTAGCATTTCATCCTAACCTTACTGCTCTTATATTCTATGCCTCGGCTAATAAAAGCAGGTATCCCATATGCTTTCTTCACCACCTTCTCTACCTGTCCTGCTGCCTACAGGGATCTTTGGACATGCACCCCACGATTCCTCTGCTCCTCTCTACTTCCTAGCCTTCATTGTATATTCCCTTACCTTTTTAGTCATCCCAAAATGCATCACCTCATACTTTTCAGGGTTAAATTCCATTTGCCACTATTCTGCCCATAGAGACGAGGAGCAGGAGTAGGCCATTCGAGCCTGCTCCACCATTCAATCTGATCATGGTGAACCCTCCATCTCAATGCCATATTTCTGTTTTCTCCCCATATCGCTTGATGCCATTAAAATCTAAAAATGTATCAATCTCTTTCTTGATTAAAATTAGATATATCAATTAATTGAATTACATTAACCACCAGGGTGGGATTTGAACCTATGTCCCCAAAGCATTAGTCCAGACTTCTGGACTTCTATTCCAGTGGCATTACCACTACACCAGCCGTTGCCAAATCTCCTTGTGCCTTAAAATTTCTATATTTGCTCTGCCTTCCAGACTGACTTGGTTCCTCTTCTATATTTGGTTTTGCAATACCCCCGACTGTACCTCTACTCCATAACCCATCTCCCTGCCAAATTAGTTTAAACCACACCCCCAACAACACTAGCAAACCTCCCTGCAAGGATTTTGGTCCCATTCCAGGTCAGGTACACCTGTCCAACTTGTATAGGTTACACCTTCCCTGAAAGCAGACCCAGTGATCCAGGAAACAAAAACCCTCCCTCCAAACATTCAGCTGTTCAACACCCCTATTCCTATACTCACTATCACGTGGAACCGGGAGTAACCTAGACAATACAACCTTTGGAGTCCTACTTTTCAATCTACTGCAAAGCTACCTAATTTCTTGCTGCAGGACCTCATCCCTCTTTTTACCTCTGACTGCTCCCCCTCCCCCTCTCGAATGCCTTGCAGACGTTGAGTGACATCCTTGACCCTGACACCAGAGAGACAACATACCATCCTGGAGTCAATTCTGCAGTCCAGAAATGTTGTCTGCACCCCTCACTATTGAGTCTCCTACCACTATTGCTTTTCAACTCTTACTCCAACCCCTTTGTACAGCTAAGCCACCCACAGTGCAATGAACTTGATCTGGTTACACTCCCCATAAGAACCATCACTCACACCGTTTTCAACAGTTTCTTGAATGAGATGTACTCTGTGGCTTTCCTGGCTACCTGCTTGACCCCCCCCCCTTTTTCTGACTGGTGGTCACCCAGTCCCTCTCTCATTCCACTTCCTTAAACTGGGGGGGGTGACCACATCCAGAGATGTGCTACCTACGAACCTCTCAGCCTCACGGATGGACCGCTGTGCCTCCAGACAATGCTCAAGCTCCGGCACGGTGCACAGTGGTTAGCACTGCTCCCTCACAGCTCCAGAGCCCCGGGTTCATTCCCATCTCTGGTGACTGTCTGTGTGGAGTTTGCACTTTCTCCCCTTATCTGCGTGGGTTTCCTCCGGGTGTATTGGTTTCCACCAGCAGTTCAAAGATGTGCAGGTTAGGTGGATTGGGCACGCTAAATTACCCCGTAGTGTCCAAAAGGTTCAGTTGGGTTACTTGGTTATGGGGATAGGGTGGAAGCCTCGGCTTAAGTAGGATGCTCTTTCCAAGGGCCGGTGCAGACTCGATGGGCTGAATGGCCTCCTTCTGCACTGTAAATTCTATGACTCTATGATTCTATGAAACCCGGCTCTCAAGCTGGTCAAACCGGCAACACGTCCTGTAAATGTCGGCTGGAATTCTCCAACCGTTGCGATTCATTTTTCCCGCCGACAGCCCACCCATGCCAACCGGTTTCCGAGCGGGGTTGGGTGGTTTCAATGGAAAATCCTATTGAAAAGCGGCAGGATGATGGAATCCCGCCGCTGGCGAGCGGAGCGCCAACGGGAACAAGCATCTGGGAGACCGGAGATTCCAGCCTATGATCATCCAAAGTGCAAGGAGTGTTTATGAATTCCCACACGCTGTAGACCGTGTAAAACATAGGACTGAGCTCCCTAGTCATACTTTCAGTTAAAAGACTCGTTAAATTTATGTCAATCAGGAAAGTATTTTTGAGAAAGCTATAACTTTTACCTTTAGTGGAGGTAAGGGCTGGATTTATGTGAAAAACGGAAGTTCGGAAACATAACTGAACTTGTTCCTGCAGTGAAGCAGTAACGTGCCCTGAATTTTGTTGGTGGTGGGGGAACCCATTTAATTGATTTGGACATGGGTTTGGTGACCAATGAATGGCCACAGGGGTTGGAGCAAAGGCTGGGCTAATGAAGTGCAGGCCTGATTTATACTGACCACCAGCAGCCACTTTGCTGTGTCTGCTGTTTGAGGACCGACACTTCAGATGGAGAGATCATTGAACACTTAATTTGCGTGGTGCCCTCCTTGCTCTCACGTGATTCCCCTGCTCTAACTGCTCGATAATGCCAGGAACGTGGCGGTCCACTGTGCTACGCGGGCACTTGACGCCCAATCTCTCCACTACCTGAGCTGCACCAATGACAGCCAAATGCCTCTTTTATGGGACCAAATTAATTCCCTGAGGTGGCCATGACATCATTGCCTCCGTTTACCTGATCTGCCTCAGACAGGGTGAGCCTCTGTGATAATAACAACAGCCCCTTTAATGTTCATCAGTTTAATAATCCACAGTGAGGGGCCAGGCAGAATTACAGGGGCTCCTCCCGCCTCTCTGCAACCTGGGGAAAATGATTAGTGCTCAAGCGAATGGTATCAGGAAACAATGGGACTACGAGGATATGTAAGGAATACCTTGATCACATTTACTGCAATAGTTTTTACTAATTCCAGCCAGCACAGGTATCTTTGACTTTGACTGCCATCCGTGCCTACCTCTGGTGGGACCCGGAACCTCAGCCCCAGATCTCAGTCTTGGCTGTGCCATCATGGCAGGTCTCCATTGGCTTGAAGAAGAAAGGATTGGAAGGTTTGAGCTATTACAGGCCTCTGCCCATGCCCACATACAATAAAGAGCTGATAACAGATTGCTTATTCCTTATTTTGGATGTCTGAATGAGTGATTGGCCAGACAACAGGGACAAAATGAAAAAACAACGGGGAGGTCGATCTGGTAGCTCTTTATTGATTTTCCACTAAAACTTGTTTTCTGCTCGGCTTACAACTGTACCACAATGCAAAACATTTAGTTAATCTTATAAGTAAAGTTATAAGTACAAGTTAATTGATCTTAAATTAAATTAAATAATTCACAGGATGGACCAGTGATGTTTGTGAGTCTGACTGTATATTGCTAGTTGCCTGGAAACAGATGTTGCTTTTCCTTGAACTGCTGCAATCCATGTGGTGAAGGAGTTCCAATGACGGCATTGGGGAATGTCAGAATAATGACCTTGGATGGTGTTGGGGAATGTCAGGATACTGTTCCTAGGATGGTGTTGGGGAACGTCAAGATACTGATCCTGGGATGGTATAATAATAATCACTTATTGTCACAAGTAGGCTTCAATGAAGTTACTGTGAAAAGCCCCTAGGTGCCACATTCAGGCACCTGTTCGGGGAGGCCAGTACGGGAATTGAACCCGCGCTGCATAGCCTTGTTCTGTATTACAACCCAGCTGTTTAGCCCACTGTGCTAAACCAGCCCCGTGTATCGGGGAATATCAGTTTAAAGACTCTGGGAGGGTATCAGGGAATGTCAGGATACTGGCCCTGGGATAGTGTTGGGGAATGCCAGGGTGTTAGAACATAGAACATATAGTGCAGAAGGAGGCCATTCGGCCCATCGAGTCTGCACCGACCCACTTAAGCCCTCACTTCCACCCTATCCCCCTAACTCAATAACCCCACCTAACCTTTTTTGGTCACTAAGGGCAATTTATCATGGTCAAGCCACCTAACCTGCACATCTTTGGATGGTGGGGGGAAACCGGAGCACCCGGAGGAAACCCACGCAGACACGGGGAGAACATGCAGACTCTGCACAGACAGTGACCCAGTGGGGAATCGAACCTGGGACCCTAGCGCTGTGAAGCCACAGTGCTATCCACTTGTGCTACCGTGCTGTTGGTTCTGGGGTGGTGTTGGGAATGAAAAGATATTGCCCTGGGGTGGTGTTGGAGTATGCCTGGATATTGGCCCCAGAATGGTGTTGGGAAATCATATTATCATAGAATTTACAGTGCAGAAGGAGGCCATTCAGCCCATCAAATCTACAACGGCCCCTGAAAGAGCAACCTACCTAAACCCACACCTCCATCATATTCCAGCAACCCCACCTAACATTTGGACACTATGGGGCAATTTAGCATGACCAATCTGCCTAACCCGCAAATCGTTGGACTGTAAGAAAAAAACGGAGTACCCAGAAAACCCCACGCAGACATGAGGAGAACGTGCAGACTCCGCACAGACAGTGACTCAAGCCGGGAGTTGAACCCGAGTACCTGGTGCTGTGAAGCAACAGTGCTAACCATTGTGCTACCGTGCCGTTCCTGGCCCTGGGATGGTGTTGGGAAATGTCAGGATAGTGATCCTGTGATGGTGTTGGGCAATATCATTGCTACTGACCCAGGGATGGTATTAGGGAATGTCAACATGCTGGCCCTGGGCTGGTGTTGGGGAATGTTTGGATCCTGGTCCTGGGATGGTGTTGTGGAATGTCAGGATACTGGCCTTGGGATGGTGTTGGGGAATGTCAGGATACTGGCCCAGGGATGGTATTGGGGAATGTTAGTGTTGCCAATCGGCACCGGAGTAATGTTACCAATTAATAATGATGCTCTTTAGAGTCGCCAGGTATCAAATGATACTACCACAAGGCTTTGCCAGATATCGATCAAAGACCAAACAACCAGTTAGTCAGTTCAATCTCAAAGATGGTTTATTTACACACAAGGATTACTTCGACATGCAACACAAAACACCCCAAGTTAAACTACACCGAACAACTACAATAACCTACACTTAACTTCAGGGCACCGTCTCTATGCAGATGGGCAAGACCTTTTCCGGCTCTTGCGTGGCTGGGTGGAAGAAGAGGCTCTGTTTCTGCTGGGCTCATCCGTCTGTTAGCGATTGTTGGTCTTGAACTTGTCTGTCTAGTCGTTATGCTGCACGTCCGGATGCATAGGCCGGATCCAAGAGAGACCGAGCACATGGCTGTGTCTCTTCTTATCCCTCTGGGGTTTCGTGCTCTTTAGGGCGGTCCTTAACTTGGACCCAATAATTCGACAGGCTTCGATCACTGCCTTCGATTTTGGCCAATAAAGGGGTGGGTGTCTTGATGGCTGGGCGTGTCCTTAGCGGTCATTGACCTTGGCCGTTTGGGCTCCCTGAGTAAAGGGAGTGGCGCTGATCAGTCTGTGCCTGTATCAGTTTCTTGAGTGCAGTCCTATTGTTCTGGGGAAATGGGCCATTAGAATGCAAACGAGCGGGGGTTTCGATCGCGTCTAGCTATCTGGGTTGCAAGTACACACACAAGCTCTGAGTCTGTCTGAGTCCTAGGTTGGCCATAATTCCCATGATCCTTTGCAGGTGGGCATCTGAGATGGCTACATCAGGATACTGGCCCTGGAATGGTGAGGGGGAAATGTCAGAATATTGATGCTGGGATGGTATTAAGGAATGTCAGGATACTGGCCTAGAATGGTGTTGGGAATGTCAGGTTACTGGCCCTGCGATGGTATTGGGGAATGTTTGGATACTGGTCCTAGAATGGTGTTGGGAATGTCAGGATACTGGTCCTGGGATAGTGTTGGGGAATGTTTAGATACTGGCCCAAGATGATGCTGTGGGTGGGATTTTCTGGCGTATTCTCTGACGATGGAGGCGGTCCGCCATTGGGGTGCTGCCGCTACAACTGGGCTTTGCATCCCCTGAAACCTCTGCTGCCGTGGAATAAGCCAGCAGGGGCGGTCGCCTTCGGTGGGACCAGGATATCCCACCAGCAGAGAAAGCCGGAAAATCTTTACCTATATCTCCAAGACAAGGGGGTGTTTCACATTTGCTAACTGACCCATAGTAACTCCCATTTTCACCAATGCCTCGAATTGCATATTCTGATCCTCATGTTTAAATTGCTCCATGTCCCTCCCAATCTCTGTAACATCTACAGCTCTCCAAGATCCTTGTGTTCCCCCAATTCTGATCTCTTGTACAGCGCTGACTTCCTCTGCCCTTGCATTTAGCAGCCATGTTTTCAGCTGTCTGGGCCTTAAGCTCAGGATTTCCCTCACGTTCCCCCTTTGCCTGTATCCTCCTTCAACCTGCCCCTTAAAATCAACCTCTTTGAGAAAACATGTGACCACCTGTCTTAATGTCTTCATCCATTTGGTTTGGATGATGTTCCTGTGAAGCACCTTGTCCCTTTCCTTTGTTAAAGATGCGATTATGCAGTAGTTGTCACTGAACCACATTAATAACAAATGAACCAAAATAAGGGGCGCCATTCTCCGATGCCGCGCCGGTTGGGAGAAATGCCTGGCGAGCCATTTTTCCACACGACGCCGGTCCGACTCCCTCCCGCTATTCACCCAAGCGGCGAGATTGGCCCCGTCGAGTTCTGCGCGGCGCAGGCCGGAGAATCGCCCGAGACACCCAAAAGGCAATTCTCCGCTACCCCTGCTATTCTCCGGCCCGGATGGGCCGAAGTCCCGACGGCGTGAACTGGGGTCACGCCGTCGCCATTCACACCTGGTAAATAAAGTCGTCAGCCAGTCGTGCTGCGGCCAACGGGGGGTGAGAGGGGGTGGGGGTGTGAGGGAGGGAGGAGTGGAGGTGTGAGGGGTGAGGGAGGGAGTGGAGGTGGGAGGGGGGGTGAGGGAGGGAGTGGAGGTGGGAGGGGGGTGAGGGAGAGAGTGGAGGTGGGAGGGGGTGAGGGAGAGTGTGGATGGTATCGTCCATCCGTGGATGCCACATGTCAGCCGCCCTGATATGGCAGGTCGGTGATGAGGACATGGCCGCAGGTTGTCGTGTGGCTGATGGGCACAGGCGACTGGCACACTGGTGAGGAGGACGGTATGAACTGACCATTGGACGCAGACAGTGACCAGGTGTTAGGCTGGCTGCGTATCTGCAGCGCGACCAGGCCACCGGGGTATGGTATCCCATGCAACCCGGCTGGCGAGGTGTGGAAGAACCTCCGTGTAACATGTTGTTTCTCTGCCCCCCACCACCCTCCTGCAGGTCACCATGTATGCCAACCAGACAGCGAAGTTCACTGCCGTGGTTGGAGCCACAGCGCTGCAGGTGGCCATCCGGAAGTGTAGACTCAGAAGGCCCACAGTGTCTGCAGATGCAGCGGTAACTGCTGCAGCAGAGGGGATGGCCGCAGAGTGGCCCGTCGTCGCCGCGCAGGCCGCAGCCGCTCAGGCCTGGAATGTCCAAGGGGATGCTGAGGGGAACATTGACCCCCCGATGGCGAGGAATGGACAGGAAGCGGGCACTGATATCGAAGTGCTTAGGGGGGAGGATGAGGAGGAGGAGGAGGAGCCACTGATGGTGGTGCCAGGGCACCACAGGCGTCCAGCAAGGCCGAGGGTGTGCCGTGACAGAATGTCGTTCGAGGCCCTACTGGACATCACATGCAGGAGGAGACTACGGTTTAACAGGGAGACGGTCGCACATATATGCCACCTCGTGGCGCACCTCGCGCCACTTGGAATGGGTGGAGGACACGCGATACCAGTGTCCGTCAAGGTGACGGTGGCCCTATACTTTTACGCTACCGGTTCCTTCCAGGCGCCGAGCGGGGACCTATCCGGGATCTCACAGGCATCGGTCCACAGGTGCATCAGGGCCGTCACCGACACCTTGTACGCCATCGCGGACCGGTACATTAAATTCCCCGAGGACCGAGCACAGCAGGAAGCACGGGCACGTGGATTCGCCAAGGTGGCCGGGATACCGATGGTCCAGGGTGTCATCGATAGTGTGCACGTCCCCATGCGCCCACCTGCAGACAACAGGGAAGTGTTCATGAACAGGAAGGGCGCATACTCCATGAATATTCAGATGGTGTGCGACCCCCACATGAAGATCATGCACGTGTGTGCAAGATACCCTGGGAGTGTGCATGACGCCTACATTCTGGCACAGTCGTTCATCCCCTCAATGTTCGATGGATGCCCCCCTGGCTGAGGGGCTGGTTGCTGGGTGACAAGGGCTATCCATTGATGTCATGCCAGCTGACGCCAATATGGAGGCCTCAGGTCAACGCGGAGAGCCCATACAACGAGGCCCATGCAGCAACCAGGGGTGTGGTGGAGCGGTGCTTCGGCCTGCTGAAGATGCGATTCAGATGCCTGGACCGCTCCGGAGGGGCCCTGCAGTATTGGCCCGACAGGGTCGGTGGCGTAGTTGTGGTCTGCTGTGCACTGCACAACATTGCCATGCAGAGGGGAGATGATCTGGTGGAGGAGCCGGAGGGAGGACCCAAGGGCACCGGAGCTAACGCAAACGAAGGGTAGGAGGAAGAGGAGGAGGAGGAGGATGGCGTGCATCAGGGTGGGGGGGAGGGGCGCAGGACACAGACACTGCCCGGGTGCTGGTTACGTCCAGGAGACTGCACGATGGCACCGTCGAGGACAGCGGGTCCTGCACACAGGCACCACACTGCACCCACCACCACCACCCCCCTGCACCGCGTACACGGCACCAATTCCACATCACCTTACCACTGCAGCACTACGGGATTGCACAACATTGATGATTGTGTAAGCGGGTGTGATCAGTGCCATGTTGAATAATGACGGCCCGCTCTGCGATGAGCTGTGAGCTGAGATTCGCCAGCCAAGGTCTGACTCATGGCTATAGCTGAACCATGCACTCCGGTGGTCACAGCCTTTATAACGGGCATTTCATCACGTGCCCGTGTGGGGTAGCTGGCGTCAGAGTGCCGAGGACTACGGTGTCCGATTTTGGGAGGCAAGGGGGAAAGGGACAGCACATCCGGCACCGACGTTGAACCGCTCGTTAACCACAGCGCCACTCGGTCACCCTCACGAGCCCCCTGGCACTCGGACATAGCACAGAATCTTACAAATTAAGTGCAACAGTGAGTTTATTTGTGACAGTCACATACAGATGCCCTACCCCCTACAACTAAACTGTGCCCTGCACCCGTGCCAACTTATTATGTGCCTAACTTCTTTGCCTTACGGGCCCGACCACTACATCTAGGTGTCTCCCCAGATGGTACAGCAGGAGTGGAGGCGGACTGCTGGGAATCACGCCCTGCGACATGGCTCCCCATCGGCACGTGTTTCCTGTGGCAGCCCGGCTTCGATGGGCCTGGCTGCTCAGCGGGCATGCTGGATGGCATGGTGCCACCCTGTACTGCCCACTGCCCACCAGATGCGCCAGGGACGGAATGGGTGGAGGCCGAGTGATCCGGGACGTCCCTTGCTGGAGGTACCGGGACGGGTCCCAGAACATCCTCCTCCCTTGGGGAGCCTGGTGGCCCCTGGGCCTTACTGTGGGACGGAGGTGCGATCGGAGACATGCCCCATCGCACCACCGACACCTAGCGCTGCCTGTCCTGGAGGCCTGCAGTGGTATCGACCACGGTCTGGATGCTCGCAGAGACGGAGCCCAGGGAGTGCGACATTCCTGCCATGGGCTGTGCTATCTCAACCTGTGAGTGCGCTACACCATCTATCACGTGCGCCAGGCGGTCTATGCTCTCCGCGACTGACTGCTGGGACTGTGCCATCGACTGCTGGGACAGGGCCATGGCATGGTGAGACTCGGCCAGGACCCGGAGAGCGGCGGCAATGTCCTGTTGGCTTTGTGAGATGGCTGCCTGTGAGAGGGCAGCTCTCCCCTTGCAGAACTTGACCAATGGCCGAAACCGTTTCACCCACTGCCTCCACCGCAGACGCCACCCATGCGGTGTCGGCCTTGTAGTCACCTAAATTGGCCAACTCCCGATTTAAAATGCGAACGGCAAAGTCTGATGGGAAAGTCAGCTAACAAGACAGAAACAAGCAGCTGCAGGTTTGCTGTGTATTTACCTCAGCAAAGACCAGACAACATCGATACCAGCGACCATCAGCATAACAAAGTAGCAGCCATCTGCAGACTGATGAGCAATCCCCGGGAACAATATGTAACATTTTGGACACACAAAGCAAAGCCAGACTCCTCGGCGCCAGCAGGAGCCAACACAAAGGAGGTGAACGAGCACCTCAAGACCGCCCATCAATCAGGGAACCGCTCCAGTATTGGAGAAAATCGAACCAAGCGATTGGGACAAAGTCCAATCACTTGGGGCCAGGTACAGGATCTGACCCAAAAGGCGGGAAGCCCCTGGGGACTATAAGAGTTGAGCCCCAAGTTCACATCGCTCTTTCTTCAGCCTTCTTCACCACTGCGTCCTGCCCGGGTCACCCAGCAACACGAACCAACATTGACCGTGACCGGTGCAGTGACGACCGACAGAAGTAAGCCTTAATTCAACGTTCGCTATGAGATAGGCGCTCCTAGCTACCAATCCGTACCAACTTCGAATCCCGCAGACCCAGAACCCGAACGAAAGGCCATTTGTTCCCCTGACCTGGTGGGCCAGTCCGAAGTTAAGTATAGGCCTGTTAGTTGTAGAAGTAGCTTAGACGTAGAATTTGTGCATGAGTAGCGATTACTGTGTATAATAAATGTGCTTTGATTTAAATCTTACTAATCGGTGTATTGGGTTATTGATCATTGCTCGGACTTGAACCTCATGGCGGTATCATAAAGATACCTGGCGACTCGAGAGCAAAGGTAATAAAACAGAGCAATTGAACCAAGGAGAAAATCAGCAACAATATTTGGTGGCTCTGGTGGGACCAGATTTAGAAGTGGAAAACCACTCTGGGAGAACCCAGAATTTGAATTAGAGATCCAATTGGGATCAGAAAACCACAACCGTTCAAGCAGTTCTGATCAATACTCATAATTCGGAAGTGTGTGTATGCATGCGTAACTAACAGGGCGATAAGGTAAAACTGATAGATTTTTTGTTGCGACAAAACTGTCGGAAGTTTGTATATCGGAAAGTAGCGAAAGCCGTACCTGTATTTACAGCACCGCCATAATGCCCCTGTCCCAAATTTGAAGAGCAGCATTTGGATTAATACCCCTGTCCCAAATTTGAAGAGCAGCATTCGGATAGGAAAGATGGCAATGCAGCGCCTAATGAACCCAGAGGAATTTGCGGTCGCAGCGACCAGCAGCAGTAGAGTGGGACAATGTCCCATTTGGGAGGAAGAGATCAGGAAATATCTCAAAGGGAAAGGATGGCCCGTTTGGAATGAATTCTGTGACAACGAGGAATCAGGTCCCAGGAGTATAGGACATACTTGGTGGGAGAACCCGAGCGAGATCAACAAAAAGAGCTTAGGGAAAGCTCGCAAGCCGATGGCAATCATGTCCTGCTTGGCACAATTGCGAGGCACAGAGGAGGTCGTTAGGACACTCCGGAATGAAGTTGAGGGCATATATCGAATGAGCAAGGTCGATGTAAGCGAGGTAGAAAAGGATAATTTGGAATTGAGAAGGAAGTTGGCAGCAAAAGATGGAGAGTTGGAGGATGCCAAAAGGGGACACTAGTCGTGTCTGGTGCAATGAAGCAGCTTCCAGTCTCAATATGAAAAGGCCTATCAGGACACGCAACGTGCAGTCCTGGTACGTGAAGAAACAGAAAAGCAGGTAGAAGCATTACAGAGACAGTGTAGCGATCTAAAGGCAGCATTAAGAGCACTCCATGCTGCCACCACTGAACAAAGACAAAGCACGCTTGATCACGCAAAGTGCCGGAAGCGGATTGCAGAGCTGCAATCGCTGCTTTCAGTTCAGAAAGGCTTCCAGGAAACCTTTGGAGCGAAATAAGATCAGGAAGAAGGCCCTGATTGGGAAGAATTGAATGAAACAGCGCAGAGATATGTTCAGGGAACATGTGCGCAGGGAAAGCCACAAACGAGGAAAGCGCCCCAACCCCCCACAGAGCAGATAGTTCAAGCTCCAATGAACCCAGTCACCACCCACCGGACAGCCACATCGGACGATGCACAATTTCTATACTCCGCTCCCTTGATCCAGCAGAGGGCAGTAGAGCGGAGCTACTGATTGGCTGTTGCTGGGGAAATTTGCATACGTCCGTGTGCTCACCCTAACTTCAAGGTGTTTGTGGAGGAGCTGTTGTCAAGTGACACTTAAACCCGAAATACTTCTTCAGTGTTTCCCTCCCTTCCCCCTCCTCTAACCAATAAAAACCAACCGCTCTAAGGATCCCAGCCGAGAGGAAGGCTCGAGGGCAGGTAGAAATCAAAAGAAGTTGAACCGTGATGTCACAGCCTGCAGGTAATGGACTGGCTGGTGACTGGTAAGTAGTTTTTCTTTTATTTTCCCTCAGGTGTTATCGTGCAGGGCACAGAGGTTGCTGCGTGAGAGCTTGCTGAGAAGGGGAGTGAATAACAGGTAAGCTCTTTCTTTCTTTTTCTTTTCTTTATCTAGAGGGGATGGCAGGGAAGGTAGTGCAATGTTCCTCCTGCAGAATGTTTGAGGTGAGGGACGCCATCAGTGTTCCTGCTGATTTCATCTGTGGGAAGAGCACCCATCTCCAGCTCCTCAGAACTGGAGCTGGAGCTGGATGAACTTCGGATCATTCGGGAGGCAGAGGTGGTCATAGATAGAAGGTTCAGGGATGTAGTTACTCCGAAGAATCAAGATAGATGGGTGACGGTGAGAGGGGCTGGGAGGAAGCAGTCAGTACAGGGATCCCCTGTGGTCATTCCCCTTAGTAACAAGTATACCGTTTTGGATACTGTTGGGCGGGGGGGGGACTGACCAGGGGTAAGCCATGGGGTACAGGTCTCTGGCCCGGAGTCTGTCCCTGTTGCTCAGAAGGGAAGGGGGAGAGGAGTAGAGCATTAGTCATTGGAGACTTCATAGTTAGGGGGATAGATAGGAGATTCTGTGGGAACGAGAGACTCGTGGTTGGTGTGTTGCCTCCCAGGTGCCAGGGTGCGTGATGTCTCGGATTGTGTTTTCGGAATCCTTAAGGGGGAGGGGGAGCAGCCCCAAGTCGTGGTCCACATAGGTACCAACGACACAGGTGGGAAAAGGGATAGGGATGTAAGGCAAGAACTCAGGGAGCTAGGGTGGAAACTTAGATCTAGGACAAACAGAGTTATTATCTCTGGGTTGTTACCCGTGCCACGTGATAGCGAGATGAGGAATAGGGAGAGAGAGGTGTTGAACACATGGCTACAGGGATGGTGCAGGAGGGAGGGTTTCAGATTTCTGGATAATTGAGGCTCATTCTGGGGTCGGCGGGACCTCTACAAACGGGATGGTCTACACCTGGACCAGAGGGGTACCAATATCCTGGGGGTGAAATTTGCTAATGCTCTTCGGGAGGGTTTAAACTAGTTCAGCAGGGGCATGGGAACCTGAATTGTAGCTCCAGTATACAGGAGGTTGAGAGTCGTGAGGTCATGAGTAAGGTTTCAAAGTTGCAGGTGTGTACCGGCAGGCAGGAAGGTGGTTTAAAGTGTGTCTTCTTCATTGCCAGGAGCATCCGGAATAAGGTGGGTGAACTTGCGGCATGGGTTGGTACCTGGGACTTCGATGTTGTGGCCATGTCGGAGACATGGATAGAGCAGGGACAGGAATGGTTGTTGCAGGTGCTGGGGTTTAGATATTTCAGTAAGCTCAGGGAAGGTGGTAAAAGAGGGGGAGGGGTGGCATTGTTAGTCAAGGACACCCCATAAAAAGCAAGAGGGTAGCCAGGGAAAGGGTTGGCCCACTGAAGGATAGGCAAGGGAATCTATGTGTGGAGCCAGAGGAAATGGGCGAGGTACTAAATGAATACTTTGCATCAGTAGTCACCAAAGAGAAGGAATTGGTAGATGTTGAGTCTGGAGAAGGGGGCGTAGATAGCCTGGGTCACATTGTGATCCAAAAAGACGAGGTGTTGGGTGTCTTAAAAAATATTAAGGTAGATAAGTCCCCAGGGCCTGATGGGATCTACCCCAGAATACTGAAGGAGGCTGGAGAGGAAATTGCTGAGGCCTTGACAGAAATCTTTGGATCCTCGCTGTCTTCAGGGGATGGCCCGGAGGACTGGAGAATAGCCAATGTTGTTCCTCTGTTTAAGAAGGGTAGCAAGGATAATCCCGGGAACTACAGGCCGGTGAGCCTTACTTCAGTGGTAGGGAAATTACTGGAGAGAATTCTTCGAGACAGGATCTACTCCCATTTGGAAGCAAATGGACGTATTAGTGAGAGGCAGCACGGTTTTGTGAAGGGGAGGTCGTGTCTCACTAACTTGATAGAGTTTTTCGAGGAGGTAACTAAGATGATTGATGCAGGTAGGGCAGTAGATGTTGTCTATATGGACTTCAGTAAGGCCTTTGACAAGGTCCCTCATGGTAGACTAGTACAAAAGGTGAAGTCACACGGGATCAGGGGTGAGCTGGCAAGGTGGATACAGAACTGGCTAGGCCATAGAAGGCAGAGGGTAGCAATGGAGGGATGCTTTTCTAATTGGAGGGCTGTGACCAGTGGTGTTCCACAGGGATCAGTGCTGGGACCTTTGCTGTTTGTAGTATATATAAATGATTTGGAGGAAAATGTAACTGGTCTGATTAGTAAGTTTGCAGACGACACAAAGGTTGGTGGAATTGCGGATAGCGATGAGGACTGTCTGAGGATACAGCAGGATTTAGATTGTCTGGAGACTTGGGCGGAGAGATGGCAGTTGGAGTTTAATCCGGACAAATGTGAGGTAATGCATTTTGGAAGGGCTAATGCAGGTAGGGAATATACAGTGAATGGTAGAACCCTCAAGAATATTGAAAGTCAAAGAGATCTAGGAGTACAGGTCCACAGGTCATTGAAAGGGGCAACACAGGTGGAGAAGGTAGTCAAGAAGGCATACGGCATGCTTGCCTTCATTGGCCGGGGCATTGAGTATAAGAATTGGCAAGTCATGTTGCAGCTGTATAGAACCTTAGTTAGGCCACACTTGGAGTATAGTGTTCAATTCTGGTCGCCACACTACCAGAAGGATGTGGAGGCTTTAGAGAGGGTGCAGAAGAGATTTACCAGAATGTTGCCTGGTATGGAGGGCATAAGCTATGAGGAGCGATTGAATAAACTCGGTTTGTTCTCACTGGAACGAAGGAGGTTGAGGGGCGACCTGATAGAGGTATACAAAATTATGAGGGGCATAGACAGAGTGGATAGTCAGAGGCTTTTCCCCAGGGTAGAGGGGTCTATTACTAGGGGGCATAGGTTTAAGGTGAGAGGGGCAAGGTTTAGAGTAGATGTACGAGGCAAGTTTTTTACGCAGAGGGTAGTGGGTGCCTGGAACTCACTACCGGAGGAGGTAGTGGAAGCAGGGACGATAGGGACATTTAAGGGGCATCTTGACAAATATATGAATAGGATGGGAATAGAAGGATACGGACCCAGGAAGTGTAGAAGATTGTAGTTTAGTCGGGCAGTATGGTCGGCACGGGCTTGGAGGGCCGAAGGGCCTGTTCCTGTGCTGTACATTTCTTTGTTCTTTGTTCTTTGACAGTATTACGGTGACATAAAGGACTGGTCTACTGAGGTAGTATGGGCTGAGGTTAGAAACAGGAAAGGAGAGGTCACCCTGTTAGGGGTTTCCTATAGGCCTCCGAAAAGTTCCAGAGATGTAGAGGAAAGGATTGCAAAGATGATTCTGGATTGGGGCGAAAGCAACACGGTAGTTGTTATGGGGGACTTTAACTTTCCAAATATTCACTGGAAACGCTATAATTTGAGTACTTTAGATTGGTCTGTTTTTCTCCAATGTGTGCAGGAGGGTTTCCTGACACTGTATGTAGATAGGCCAACGAGAGGCGAGGCCATATTGGATTTGGTACTGGGTAATGAACCAGGACAGGTGTTAGATTTGGAGGTAGGTGAGCACTTTGGTGATAGTGACCACAATTCGATTAAGTTTACTTTATTGACGGAAAGGAATAGGTATATACTGCAGGGCAAGAGCTATATCTGGGGGAAAGGCAATTATGATGCGATGAGGCAAGACTTAGGATGCATCGGATGGAGAGGAAAACTGCAGGGGATGGACACAATGGCAATGTGGAGCTTGTTCAAGGAACAGCTACTGCGTGTCCTTGATAAGTATGTACCTGTCAGGCAGGGAGGAAGTGGTCGAGCAAGGGAACCGTGGTTTACTAAAGCAGTCGAAACACTTGTCAAGAGGAAGAAGGAGGCTTATGTAAAGATGAGACATGATGGTTCAGTTAGGGTGCTCGAGAGTTACAAGTTAGCTAGGAAGGACCTAAAGAGAGAGCTAAGAAGAGCCAGGAGGGGACGTGAGAAGTCTTTGGCAGGTAGGATCAAGGGTAACCCTAAAGCTTTCTATAGATATGTCAGGAATAAACGAATGACTAGGGTAAGAGTAGGGCCAGTCAAGGACAATAGTGGGAAGTTGTGCTTGGAGTCCGAGGAGATTGGAGAGGTGCTAAATGAATATTTTTCGTCAGTATTCACACAGGAAAAAGACAATGTTGTCGAGGAGAATACTGAGATTCAGGCTACTAGACTAGAAGGTCTTGAGGTTCATAAGGAGGAGGTGTTAGCAATTCTGGAAAGTGTGAAAATAGATAAGTCACCTGGGCCGGATGGGATTTATCCTAGGATTCTCTGGGAAGCTAGGGAGGAGATTGCTGTGCCTTTGGCTTTGATCTTTAAGTCATCTTTGTCTGCAGGAATAGTGCCAAAAGACTGGAGGATATCAAATGTTGTCTCCTTGTTCAAGAAGGGGTATAGAGACAACCCCGTTAACTATAGACCAGTGAGCCTTACTTCTGTCGTGGGCAAAATCTTGGAAAGGTTTATAAGAGATCGGGTGTATAATCATCTGGAAAGGAATAATTTGATTAGAGATAGTCAACACGGTTTTGTGAAGGGTAGGTCGTGCCTCACAAACCTTATTGAGTTCTTTGAGAAGGTGACCAAACAGGTGGATGAGGGTAAAGCAGTTGATATGGTGTATATGGATTTCAGTAAAGCGTTTTATAAGGTTCCCCACGGTAGGCTACTGCAGAAAATACGGAAGCATGGGATTCAGGGTGATTTAGCAGTTTGGATCAGAAATTGGCTAGCTGGAAGAAGACACAGGGTGGTGGTTGATGGGAAATGTTCAGACTGGAGTCCAGTTACTAGTGGTGTACCACAAGGATCTGTTTTGGGGCCACTACTGTTTGTCATTTGTATAAATTACCTGGAGGAGGGCGTAGAAGGATGGGTGAGTAAATTTGCAGATGACACGAAAGTCGGTGGAGTTGTGGACAGTGCAGAAGGATGTTACAAGTTACAGAGGGACATAGATACGCTGCAGCACTGGGTTGAGAGGTGGCAAATGGAGTTTAATGCAGAAAAGTGTGAGGTGATTCATTTTGGAAGGAATAACAGGAAGACAGAGTACTGGGCTAATGGTAAGATTCTTGGCAGTGTGAATGAGCAGAGAGATCTCGGTGTCCATGTACATAGATCCCTGAAAGTTGCCACCCAGGTTGAGAGGGTTGTTAAGAAGGCGTACAGTTTGTTAGCTTTGGATAGACACATGGACGATAAGGGAATAGTGTAGATGGGCTTTAGAGTGGTTTCACAGGTCGGCGCAACATCGAGGGCCGAAGGGCCTGTACTGCGCTGTAATGTTCTATGATCTATGTTCTGTGTTAACAGTGACCCAATTACGGGAAGCGTGCGATAAGATCACACCTTTCCTCCCCACCTCAGACCCCCACCATTTCTTTGCCACAGTAAAACATCAGGCGACCATGTATGGCCTGGGTGAGCGAGAGCATGTAAAGCTCACAGTTTTAAGTTTAGACCCTTCAGTAGCAGCAGCCCTTCCCGACCCACAGAATGTAGGAGGAGGCACCCTTGCAGAAATGCATACCGCGATCCTGGATGCGATCGGGTATAACCGGGGTGACCCCATAGATGGCCTCAACAAATGTCGGCAAAAAAAATCCGAGCACCCCACAGCGTTTGCTGGGCGCCTGTGGATCCACTTTGCAGCAGTCTTTGGAGACGTAGACCGTGCCCATTTGTCCCCAGACAACATGGCCAAATGGACCCGCACCCTTATCTCCCATGCCACAGAAACAGGACAGAAAGCTTGCGCGAGTTATGATCCCTCAGAGGAGGTCCATAACGAAAAGTGGGTAGTGAAAAGATTGTCCCGCACTTGGGAGCAATCTATACAAAGCAAGCCCGCAGTCAAGAATCCCGAGGAAAAACAGGCCGCCACAGATATACAGGCAGTTACAACACACCACAACCCCGCCTGGATGAATGAAGGAAAGAACAGCCCCCCACCCAAGTCACAGGAGTGTTACAACTGCGGACAGTTGGGACATTTCGCAAGAGAGTGCAATGCCCCTAGAAAACCACAGAGAGCCCAGCAGACGGGCACTCTGAGTAAGAAGAAGACAGAGCCCATTCATAGTGTTAGCGCCCGTTCAGATCAGACGGACTTGACTGGAACGGACTGATGGTGTACGGGCTCCCCCAGTTGCGACACCCTTTGGGATAGGTCCAGACGACCGGTAGTTGCAGCTAAAATTCGGGGACAGCCCATCGAATTTCTCTGGGACACAGGAGGGTCCCGCACCACAATAAATTCCTCCACCATATTCCAAAAAGACACGTGGCCCACTACAGCCACTATCACCCTCAGTGGCTTTACAGGCCACTCACAGCAGGGACACATCACAGCCCCTGTACCCATTCAAATCGGTACCATTACCACCAAGCCCCTGTGGTTTTAGTTGAGCTGCCCCACACAGCAGAACACATTCTGGGAGTCGATTTTATGAATTCCCACAACCTATCATTTGATCCAGTCAATCAATGTGTCTGGAAGATGGCAAAATCCGCAAGAGCCCCCGCAACGCTCAACATAGGTGAATACGCGAACAAAATTAGCGCAGTAGGCGAATTTTGGTTCAACCCGACCACGCTTAGTACGGACAAGCAGGTTAGGGCAGTTCTGCAAAAGAACAGGGCAGCATTCGCGACCCACAAGCACGACTGTGGCCGGATGACTGGTTCTGTACAAGTAACAGGACCTGACCCTAGACCCCAAAAACAGTATGGATTTCTCCAAGAGGCAGAGGGAGAAATCTCAAAGGTAATAGAAAGCTTATTAGAGCAGGGCGTACTTAGATCAGTAGCCTCCACTAATAATGCCCCGATTTGGCCAGTGAGAAAGCCTGATGGATCATGGTGACTGACCATCGATTACCGAGAACTCAACAAAGTCACCCCCGCAGCAGCCCCCACAGTAGCAACAAGTCCCGAGACCATGCTCACTCAGGGATTCAATTCACGTTTCTTTACGGTTTTGGATGTCAGTAATGGATTCTGGTCCATTCCATTGGCAAAGGCATGCCAGTACAAATTTGCCTTCACCTTTAAAAATCAGCAGTACACGTGGACATGCCTTCCACAAGGATTCCACAACTCCCCCTCCATTTTCCACCGACAGCTGGCAAATGGTTTAGCCAAATTCTCTCGCCCCGAATGTCTGGTTCAGTACGTAGACGACCTACTACTGCAGACAGACACCAAGGAAGAGCACATCGAGCTTCTGTTCGAACTCCTGAAACTCCTACACTCAATCAGTTGTAAAGTCAACCCCAAAAAGGCCCAGGTTTTGGAAGATAAGGTGATATATTTGGGAACAATTATCACACATGGTAAACGCGAGGTTGAGCATAAAAGGATTGACTCGATTGTTAAATTGCCCCTTCCCCAGAACGTTTCAGCCCTCCGGTCATTTTTAGGACTGGTTGGCTACTGCCGAAACCACATTCACGGTTTCGCCAGCAAGGCAGCGCCCCTCTCAGACCTCCAAAAGAAAGGAGCCCCCTGGGAATGGCTTCCGCAGCATACAGATGCTGTGGACTCTTTAAACCGGGCACTCGTAGCGTGCTCCTCCCGGAACGGCACGAACAGTTAAGGCCCGTAGCTTATGCCTCCAGAATTTTAGATGCTGTGGAGCAGGGATTTTCAGCCTGTGAGAGGCACCTGCTCGCAGTATTTGGGCAGTGCAGTATTTTTCATATCTTACCAGACTGAACCCCATCACAATCCTCACAGAACACACCCCCACCCGACTTTTACTGGACGGACGACTCAAGGACGGTACAGTAAGCCAGATTAGAGCAGCTAGATGGACCCTTCTCTTGCAGGGACGGGACATCACTGTTAAACGGACAAAGACGCACACCTTTTTAGCCGACAACTTACAGTACCCCGGAACCCCCCGTGAATGTGAGATTATCTCTCCACACCACTACACAGGCCCCTTTATTGCTAAGACACCCCCCAGAAAGATAGATGGTTCAACCCAGAGCCCCCTGCACACAGACACGTTTGAGCCCATAAAGATCTATGTGGATGGATCTTCCGCAGTCTTGGATGGGAAGCGCATAACAGGTTGCGGTATATCTGTTGAGGACGCGCAGGGACGCGCCTTTGAGGAAATATCATTGAAACTGCCAGGCCACTTCGGCGCGCAGGCAGCAGAACTTGCGGCCATCGCATATATAGTGGACCACCCAGATTCCTTCCCCAGCCCAGCAGACATCTACTCGGACAGCCTCTATGTCTGCAACAGCCTCACGGAATTTCTGCCCCTGTGGAAAGCAAGAGGATTTGTTTCCGTGGACGGAAAACCCCTCCCCCTCAGCCCCATTGCTCCGTCACATTTTAGAGAGAGCACAGAACTGGACTTTTGGGACAGTCAAGATTTGTAGTCACCATCGTTCCTCCCCCCCCTGGAAATGTGAAAGCCGGCGCACTGGCTAAGGCAGGTTCCAGGCATGGATATTTTTGGACACTCCCCGAAAGCGCACCAGTGAGTGCAGTTCAGGTCTCACAGACAAAGATCGAGGATCTAGTGGAGGCCCAGAAGCAGGACAGCAATCTCAGGGAGATTGTAAAAGGAAAATATCCAGCACCCTATGAGAGGTTCAAAAATGCACTGACCACACCTGATGGTGTGGTGTTAAAAGACATCCTTTATGTGGTTCCTGAACAGGACAGGAATCAACTGATTTGTTTGTTCCATGACGGTCATGGACATCAGGGAATCGATCCCACTACAGCCCATCTCAAGCAGCTTTGCTGGTGGCCGAATTTAAAGGATGATGTAAATCACTACATCGAGAATTGTCTTATCTGTGCCCAGAATAATCCGGACAGATATGCCAAAAAGGCTCAACTCAGCCACACCCAACCGGTTAATGGCCCCTGGACTAACCTCCAGATTGATTTTATAGGACCATTGCCCCCTTGCAGGAATGACTATAAATATGTACTCGTGGTGATTGACATATTTACGAAATGGGTGGAAGCATTCCCAGCCCGCACAAACACTGCAAAAACCACAGCCAAGATTTTGACCCACCACATCTTTACAAGATGGGGATTCCCCCACAGCATTGAATCAGACCAAGGTTCCCATTTTACGGGACGTGTCATGCAGAACGTCCTCACGATATTTGGCATCACCCAAAAATTCCACATAGCATACCACCCACAGTCGAGTGGTATCGTGGAGCTCATGAATCGGACCCTAAAATCCACCCTCAGAAAAATGGTCCAGCAAAACAACACCACTTGGGACTCAGTCCTCCCTTTTGCGCTGATGTTTTTGCGTAATACAATTTCAACTTCTACAGGTTACACCCCACACACTCTCATGACCGAACGCCCCATGAAAGGGACAGAATAATTGTTAGGTTTAGACTTGACCAGCCCTGAAGTGACGGCGCTCACACACGAGAAAGCAGTAGAACAATTGGTGGAAAATGTTAAAACGGTTCAGCTAGCAGCCGCAGTAAAATTGGGCACAAGGAAGAAACAGAGGAAGGCTTGTTTCGACAAGACAGTGCATGCGACTGAGTACAGTATAGGACATCAAGTCATGCTCTCCGTATATAACCCCAGCACATTCCTGTCACCAAAATACTCGGGTCCGTACTCCATTGCGGACAAAGTAAGCCCTTCCGTAAATAAAATAAAGTATCACAACGGTAAGACTGCATGGTTCCATAGCAACCAGCTGAAGGCATATGGAACACAGTCTAACCACGCACACCACGTCATGCTCGACGCAGCACACCACGCCCCGCCCACAGCCAACGTAACCCTACCATCCCCCAACACGTCCAGCGCAGCCACAGACTCGACCTCGACTCCACCCCCGAAATATACACTCTGCCCCGGAACGCCCACAGACTGCAGCAGCAGAGACAGCGACTGTGACTCGGACGATAGCCACAGCATGCCTCCCTACTATCCCCATGCAACAGGACCCACACCCAGCGAATCCAACTACGATCCGAGTGATCCCTTCATGATCACTTTCCTAAACAAACCCCACCACCGACCACCGAACTACCCGATTCTGTCCCCACACAACTAGACACCAACTATTGGCACCGAGATAACTCGTTCCGACTCGTCCGCAATGACCCTACCTCACACCATGCAGCCCTTTCAGCCCTGATACACTCAAGAGTTTGGCACCCGGGAGAAGATGACGACCTTGAGTCTGATTCCCAAACCGAGAACCCCTTTGCGACCCTGTTCGCAACCGAGAACTGAGGTGTCCAAATGATGTTTTAAAAGGAACCGCTTGGGAGAAATGGTGTCCTTTCTGATGGAACCTGCAGCATGTTTTACATTGTTTGTAAGTTTGTTAAATGTTGTTTGCAGACCAAAAAAAAAATGTCCTCGGCCCCACACCCTTTCAGCAGAAACCTCTGAGAGGCCCACAGAGACTTACTATTGGCCAGACGCTAGTTCAGAGGAACTAGTTCGTCTGCAGACATTTGTTAAGGTCCCAGACGCCAGTTCAGCAGAACTCTGCTGTCGACATATACCACACGCCCGTTCGTAACTGCCCTTCTGGTTCGAGGGAAGAACCACAATGGCAGCACCCCACGATGACTACATTTCTTGCACATTCTTGTTGGTTGCTCAGGCAGTGGAGAAACGGCTTGGGACCCGCCCTGCTTGGGAACCCCCCCTCTGGTCAACTACGCTCGGGTAGGGAAGACACAGCATTGGTAGCCGTCCTACCCGGGGACTCCATCCAACTCTTACCCGTCGCGGCCCATATGCACCTCATTTTGGAAATTTTAGTTCAAAACGTTTTGTTTTGTTTCAGGTAACCCTTAGGTTGCCGGCCATCTGCTATTTACATCCTGGAATATTTGGATGGTAAATCGCACAGTCTGCGAGACGGCTCGCACTGGTTCATTATTTCAAAGTGTGTCTTGTCCTAAATTTCGGTTTTCGACAAAAAAAATGAGGGAGTCACACATAGTGACCAATTATAAAGGGAGTAATTGGCACTAAAGGACAGACAGATTATCATACGAGATGTTAAACCAAGATAGTTACAGACACTATGCTTGTTTCCACAGAACTCCAGAAGCTCCAGGACCGGAGAAGAGAAGAAAAGAAAAGGGACGAGCCATGAGGACTTCCTTCACATGGGTCATCATCATGATAATGGACATTTGGTTACGAGTGAATGCGAACCCCATGATATCAAGCCCCCCAGCGTTAATGTTTCACTTTCCCACAGTACCCAGAGCCCAGTCACCAGCGACACCACACCACCTTGGTGTGCCAGGTTTATAACCTGGTACTCTCTGTCCTATGTAATAGAAACCTTACTGGTATTGGCGATACTCTGCTGCATCGTGCAGATTATGCGTCTAAGAAAATGGAGAAGGAGAGCCTACCGCGCTCGAACCCCGGTATATAGGATCAGATCCCCTATTTTCGGATACGACCAGACCCAAGACCTCCGCGATCTATAATAAAGAGCATTCATTTGCGGTTTTATTGTAAATAAAGAAATGTAAAGAAATGTTCATGAGCAAATTGTATGAACCTGAGCTTGACTGCCAAGCCAGGAAAAATGTGTATAAACTGCTATGATTTTGTTTGTATGGTTGAGGAAGTTAGAATAATGAAATGTTTAAGTGAGTGTAGCGTATTAAGAATAGTTAGCGGTTCCCATTTTTATTGTTTTGTAATGCATGTACCTGTTTGACATAGCGCCCCTTAGAATTGTCAGTTAAAAAATGTTTGCATCGTTAGGATCACAAGGAGGGAATGTAGCCACCTAAATTGGCCGATTTAAAATGGCGAACGGCAAAGGCTGATGGGAACGTCATCCAACAAGACAGGAACCAGCAGCTTCAGGTTTGCTGTGTATTTACCTCAGCAAAGACCAGACAACATCGATACCAGTGGCCATCAGCATAACAAAGTAGCAGCCATCTGCATACTGATGAGCAATCCCCGGGAACAATAAGTGACATTTTGGACACACAAAGCAAAGCCAGACTCCTCGGTGCCAGCAGGAACCAACACAAAGGAGGTGAACGAGCACCTCAAGTCTGCCCATCGATCAGGGAACCGCTCCAGTATTGGAGAAAATCGAACCAAGCGATTGGGACAAAGTCCAATCACTTGGGACCAGGTACAGGGTCCACCCCAAAAGGCAGGAAGCCCCTGGGGACTATAAGAGTTGAGCCCCAAGTTCAATTCGCACTCTCTTCAGCCTTCTACACCTCTGCGTCCTGCCCGGGTCACCCAGCAACACGAACCAACATTGACCGTGACCGGTGCAGTGACGACCGACAGAAGTAAGTCTTAATTCAACGTTCGCTGAGAGATTGGCGCTCCTAGCTACCAATCCGTACCAACTTCGAATCCCGCAGACTCAGAACCCGAACGAAAGGCCATTTGTTCCCCATACCTGGTGGGCCAGTCCGAAGTTAAATATAGGCCTGTTAGTTGTAGAAGTAGCTTAGACGTAGAATTTGTGCATGAGTAGCTATTACTGTGTAAGGTAATAAAGCAATGAGAGCAAAGGTAATAAAACAGAGCAATTGAACAAAGGAGAAAATCAGCAACAGCCTGAGTGGCTGCATTGAGCGGCACCACTCCCTGCTCCTGGACGCGAATGGACTCCTCCAACTGCGTGTGCAGGTCCTGGAAGATGGCCCTCATCCCGTTATTCAGTCCCTCGGTGTCCACATGCATCGGTTGTCCGGGTGGGTCAAGTACATCCAGGAACCCGGGAACCATCTGGGCTGCAGCTGTTTGATGGGCCTGGACTGCAATCCGACTGTCCAACCCCTCGGCTGCTCCAAACTCCACCTGCTGTACCTGCTCGGCTGTGTGGTGCGCACCAGACCGTGACCCGGGAGCCTCATCATTTATCTGCCCAACCGAGGTGAGTGTCTCTGCGATGGTGGATGGTGTGGGAGACATCAGTGCTGCTAGCTCGAGGTCATCATCCGTTAGGAAGTCAGGTGTGTACTGGTCTTCCTCATGGCCTGGCGCAAGGTGCATGCGGCCCATGTCATGTTGCCCTCCAGGTAAATCCGTGGACTGTGTGGCCGTTCTCTGTGCGTCATCGTCACTGTCCATCCTGTGCCCCTCAGTATTGTCTCTGTCCGTCGTATGTGCGTCCCCGTCCAGCATCCCAGACTGAGAGGATGGCCCTCCTGTCCGACCGACTGCCACTCTCTGGCGTGCGTCCCTGGGTGCGCTTGAGGTTGGAGATGGTCGGCCTTGTCTTGGCCGAGATGACCCTGGACGTTCGGCGGCTGGCCCTGGGGAACACAACAATACGGGGTTCGTTAGACACGCTGGGCCGGGTGTATGGTGGTGGTGGGGGCAGTGTGTGAGGGGGGGAGGGGATCGGGGTGCAGTGGCATGAGTGTGAGGGGGGTGGGGATCGAGGGTGCAGTGGCATGTGTGTGAGGGGGGGGGATCGAGGGTGCAGTGGCCAGTATGAGGGGGAGGGGATTGAGGGTGCAGTGGCCAGAGTGTGAGGGGGACGATGACGGGTTGTGGGGAGGGGGGGGGGGGTGAGGGCATGCAGGGTTGTCTCACTTGCTTCTGTGCCTCCGTCCTGGCATGTCGCAACCTCCTGGGTGGCGGATACCCCAGCGAGGTCCAGGGCCCTCTGCTCGTGAACATTTAGCGGGTGAAGCACAGGAGAACCCCCTCCGGTTCTCATATGCTCACGTTGGTTGTGAGCTGTCTTGTCCTGGGTAGGGGGGGGGGGATTGGATAAAGCATCACAATTAGGCGGGTATCATCAGGGCGTGCAGATATAAGTTATATTAATGCTGGGTGAGGAGACAGTTGGAGCCACGCCATGGCATCTATCCAGGGGGCTCCCGGTGCTCATGTGGGTTGAGTACAACGTTGTGCACCCTGAACCCCACCCCACTTCCCCCCCTCGTGCACGGGGGGGGGGGGGGGGGGTTGGTTGAGACCCAGGGGCACCCTCATGGCACTTACCCTGGCAGCCCAAGTGAGGTCGTGCAGCTTCTTCCGACACTGCTCCCCGGACCGGGGGGTGTGCCCCACAGCACTCACAGTGGTGCCAACTTCACGCCAACCGCGCCTCACCGTGCTGGACGGCTGGCGATGCCAACATCTTGGGCAGAGGGTGGCCCTTCGGCTTTCAACCTCATTGAGGAGGGTGTCCAGGTCCATGTCCCAGAATCTCGGTGCGGCTCGTCGGGGCTCAGCCATCTCTCCTCCTTCTCCTCCTGGGTCCTTCCGTGCGCGGATCGCGCAATTATCGGGCAGCACCGCGTCATTCATGCGTCGCGCGCTTACGACGCTGCTTTTGTGCTACGCCTCCCGAGTTCCTCGCGGCCCCGCTCCTAGCCCATTTTCGGGCCCTGAATCCATCGCAATCTGGGCCGTTTTGCGCCGTCGTGAAACTTGACGGCGTTTACGATGGCGTGGGCACTTAGTCGCGGGAGCGGTGAATCGCACCCAAGGTTCTGCCTCCGGGAAATTCATCTGATTGTTTTATTAGAAGTTAATTCTTGGGACAGATGGGCTTCGCTGGCAAGGCCAGCAATTACTGTCTATCTCTGGCTGCCCTTGAGAAATTGAACCTTATTCTTAAACTGCCAGTAGCTGATCACAATTTCAGGGGGTATTTAAGAGACAAAGATATCAGTGTGGGACTCAAGCTACAGCTAGGGCAATGATAGCAGGTTACCTTCCCTAAAATAATACACTTGAACCTGTTGGGTTTTAACGACAGTCCAACAGTTCCGTGGTCACATTCGCTCATACTTTAATTTGAGATTTTCTTTTAAATTGAACTCAAACTTACAAACAGCCATGGTGAAATTTGAACCCTTGTTCTCTGAATAATAATAATTTTTATGGTCACAAGTAGGCTTACATTAACACTGCAATAAAATTACTGTGAAAATGCCCTAGTCACCTCACTCTGGCATCTGTTCGGGTATACGGAGGGAATCAGAATGTCCAAGTCACCAAACAGCTCGTCTTTCGGGACTTGTGGGAGGAAACCGGAGCACCCAGAGAAAACCCATGCAGTCACAGGGAGAATGTGCAGACTCCACACAGACACAGTAAGAAGTCTTACAACACCAGGTTAAAGTCCAACAGGTTTGTTTCAAATACTAGCTTTCGGAGCACTGCTCCTTCCTCAGGTGAAAGACTTCTTACTGTGCTCACCCCAGTCCAATGCCGGCATCTCCACATCATGTCCACACAGACAGTGACCGAAGCCGGGAATCGAACCTTGCACCCTGGAGCTGTGAAGCAACAGTGCAAACCACTGTGCTACTGTGCCGCCCATTGTTAGTCTAGGTCTTCAGGGTTACCAGTCCGGCAATGTAAACTCTACATTAGTGCATCTCTTACACTGTTTCAAATGATAACCTAACTGAACCAGTTCCAGTTGCAAAATTTTCATTTCAATTCACTTCTGTGCTTGGGCCCCTATGTATTCCAGCGTTTGCATCAGGTTTCTATTGCAATACGTATTTGCAGACAATGGATTAAGCCAGGAAGATAAATGGCTTGAAGCAAATGTGTCAGTCACCATGCATGCTCGGTTATGGAAGCGTGCCTGAAGACATGTAATGCTATTGAAATGTAATACTATATAGAATACACAGAAAATAATGTGCTGTGAGATCATGAATATTTATTACAGGATACCACTGCATCTTGTGTTTAGCATATTTGTCAACAGCAGCAGGAGATGAGCCATAAAAATGTATGACAGGTTTTCTTCATATGATTACCTCAGAACGCCCAGCACAGTGCCGGCTTCTCGCATTAATTTTCATCAGCTCACGCTGGCTAGCTGTGAAGTCAATGATTTTTTCCAGGAAGAAAGTAAAGTATAATAGATTGCGGATTATTTGATGTGGAATAAAGACACAGGGTTGCCGACAGAATACGGAATGAGGTGGTCGTTTAGTGCGCTGAGAGAGCAGCAGTTAACCAGCAGAGTAAGGGTGGTCTCCCCGTGCCTTTGGCTGGACACTCAATCCCTCTCTGACTGCTGTGAGCAGGCCTATTTATGCAAAGTAGCAGAACACAAGCATTAGGAGGTGTGAAGGCTCTGATAAAGCATGTGGAGATCTTATTTAATATCTTGCTGCACCTTTGTGCTGTGAGACACAGCGCATTTTTGAAACAGAATTTTGTGCTGGAGATTTAATAGTGGGACCTCACCCAGAAATGGATGTTGAGGCATTTTTTATTTTTAAATAGGAAAATTCAAACAAATAGCTTAGAAATTGGCCCACCTGGTAACACTTGTAGGAGAGATCTCTCTGGTGTTAATTTTGTTTTGAGCAGATTTACTGCTGCCTTGTGATTCCCATAGTGAATTAACCACAGCTGTAATGGATCAGCACTCAGTGACTAAACCAATTAGATTTTCTATCAGGGGATGGATGCTACCAGACGGCAACTTTTCATTATGATAAACTTTGTGGGCGATAAGATGCTTTTTGAAGTTCATTGTGATATTGCTCACGTTGTTTAATAGTGAATCACAAATGTGTCCTGTATATTCTGTGAGCCAACTTAAATTTTATTGACTCCTTGGCTATTCTGGAACTTACTACTGCGCTACAAACAGAATTGGCCTTTTGGACCCAACATTAATATGAAGGTAGGTAGCTTCTGAGCAGGCAAGGTGTATGCGAAACCCGTAGTCAAGTCAACTTGGAAGATTTTCTTGACAGAGGGAACACATTTTGAACTGTGGGTTTTGTGTCTTATAGAATAAGATTCCTGCAGTGCAGAAGGAGGCTATTTGGCCCATCGAGTGTACACCAGTCTCCGAAAAAGCACCCTACCGAGGCCCATGCCCCCACCCTATCACTGTACCTCCACTGAATCTTTTGGGCACTGATTGGGCATAGCCAATCCACCGAACCTGCGTGTCTATGTACTGTGGGAGGAAACCGGAGCACCCAGAGGAAACCCACGCAGACACAGGGAGAATGTGCAAACTCCACACAGACAGTGGCCCACGGCCGGACTGAACTTGGAACCCTGGCACTGTGAGGCAGCAGTGCTAACCACTGTGCCACCCCCACCTCCAAGTTCTGCACTTAAAGCATTAATACACAAATGGGATTTGGAGGAGCCAGGAGGTGTGTTCACTTGTGGCACAGTGCAAGCTGGGCAGTAGCCAGAATAATTGAATTCCAATTTGATGCAGTAAGAAGACAGAGGAACGCCCCTTCCCCCAGCAACATGAGGAGGAAATCTGCTGCTCTCATCACGAGGACATGGTTAGAGGCAGTTGAGGGGGTGAGCAGCAGGAACATTGTGCCTAGGATGATTTGGAGGAAGAATTTTAATTGCTTAACCAGGTCAGGAAAGGTGAATAGGTTTGCTGATTCAGTGACATAGTGTGATTTAAGCACTGACCTTTCAAATTTGTCTTGCTAAATGTACTCTATCCAATCATTTCTCACACCGTCTCACCTTTCAGCAGCACTCTTCTTCACTTCCTGTGAACCTCATTACTTCCACCTTTTAAAAAAATAAACATTTTATTGAGGTATTTTTGGTGTAGAAACAACAACAACATAGACAAGATACATGAAACCGGAAATATAGTGCAAAAACCTTTCGTACAGGTCCCACCCTTTATTGACCCCCTACTCAAATCTAAACTACCCCACCCCCATCTGCTGATGGTTAATTTTCCGCAAGTCGACGAACGGTTGCCACCTCCGGGTGAACCCTACCAGTGAACCTCTCAAGGCGAACATAATTTTCTCCATACAGAGAAAGCTCCCCATGTCCGGTAGCCAGGTCTCCGACTTCGGGGGCTTTGGGTCCCTCCATGCCAATTGTATCCGTCTCTGGGCTACCAGGGAAGCAAGGGCCAAAACATCGGCCACTTTCTCCTCCTGGATTCCCGGATCTTCCGACAACCCCGAAAGTTGCCACCTCTGGACCCAGCGCAACCCTTGTTTTTAAAACCTTGGACATGACATCTGCAAACCCCTGCCAAAATCCCCTAAGCTTTGGACATGTCCAAAACATGTGGAAATGGTTCTCTGGCCCTCCCGCGCATTTTGTGCACCTGTCCTCCACCCCAAAGAATCTGCTCATCTGGGTCACTGCCATGTGAGCCCGGTGAACAACCTTAAATTGTATCATGCTGAGCTTGGCACATGTTGCGGACCCGTTGACTTTACTCAACGCGTCTGCCCATAAACCATCCTCCAGCTCCTCCTCCCACTTACGCTTCAGCTCCTTGGTCTGCGTCTCCTCCGACCCCATAAGCTCCTTATAGATGTCCGAGACGCTCCCACCCGCACCCACCCTCTGGAAATTACCCTGTCCTGAATCCCCCTCCGGGTAGGAGCGGGAAGGTTGCCACCTGTTTACGAAGGAAATCTCGCACCTGCAAATATCGGAATTTGTTTCCCCTTGCCAACCCAAACCTTTCCTCCAACCCCCACATACTCGGAAAGCTCCCCTCTATGAACACATCCCCCATCCTCTCAATCCCCGCTCTCGGCCATACCCGGAACCCCCCGTCCATACTCCCCGGGGCAAACTGGTGGTTATCACAGATTGGGGCCCAGACCGATGCTCCCACTGCTCCCACATGCTGCCTCCACTGGCCCCAAACTCTCAGGGCCGCCACCAACAAGGGGCCAGTGGAGTACGTGCCGGCGGCAGCAGCAGAGGCGCAGTTACCAACGCCCCCAGACTGGTGCCCTTACAGGAAGCCGCCTCCATGCCGACCCCTCCCCCACCGCCCACTTCCTGATCATGGCTATGTTAGCCACCCAGTAATATTTGCTAAAATTTGGCAGCGCCAGCCCCCCCTCTCCCCGGCTCCGCTCGAGCATTACCTTACTTACCCGCAGGGTCTTACCCACCCAGACGAAGCCCGTGATCACCCTGTTGACCCGCTTAAAAAAGGACCACAGAATAAAAATGGGGAGACATTGAAATACAAATATGAACCTTGGGAGGACCGTCATTTTCCCCATTTGTACCCTCCCTGCCAGCGACAACGGGAGCGCATCCCATCTCCGGAAATCGTCCTTCATTTGGTCCACTAGACGGGCCAGATTCAATTTATGCAGCCGGTCCCATTCCCATGCCACTTGAATGCTCAGGTACCTAAAACTACCCCCTACTGACCTAAACGACAGCTCCCCCAGTCGCCCCTCCTGTCCCCTCACCTGAACCACAAACATCTCACTCTTATCCATGTTTAGCTTATACCCCGAAAACCGGTCGAATTCCCCTAAAATCTGCATGATTTCCTCCATCCCCTCTACTGGGTCCGAAACGTACAGATGCAGATCACGCCGCCCCCCCCCCCCCCCCCCCCCCCCCCCCCCCCCCCGGGCAATGGCTCTTTAGCCAGCGCAAAAAACAGTGGGGAGAGGAGGCATCCCTGTCTCGTCCCCTGGGTGCAGTCTAAAATAGCCCGAAGTTGTCCTGTTCATCCGCACACTTGCCACAGGAGCCTGATACAGTAACCTGACCCAGTCAATAAAGCCCCGCCCAAATCCAAACAATCCCAGTACCTCTCACAGATAGTCCCATTCTACCCGATCAAAAGCCTTTCCTGCATCCATTGCGATCACTGCCTCAACCTCCCTACCTTCCAGGGGCATCATGATCACATTTAACAGCCTTCTCACATTGGCCACCAACTGCCTACCCTTAAGAAACCCCGCCTGGTCCTCCCCAATAATGTCCGGAACACAGTCCTCAATCCTGGAGGATAAGATTTTGGCTAGCAACTTGGCATCCACATTCAGCAGGGAGATCGGCCTGTCGGACACACACAGCTCCGGGTTCTTGTCCCGTTTAACAGCGAAATCATTGCCTGTGACATTGTCGGGGGCAGCACCCCTCTTTCCCTTGCCTCATTGAACATCCTCAACAACACTGGCCTCAGTATCTCCGAGAACGTTTTATAGAATTCCACTGGGTACCCGTCTGGACCCGGGGCCTTACCCTTCAAGCCCTCCATTATCTCTTCCAGCCCAATTGGGGCCCCCAGCCCTTCTACCCGCTCTCTGTCCACCGTTGGGAAATTCAGCTCCTCCAAGAAGCGCCTCATCCCCTCCGGCCCGGTAGGGGGTTCCGACCTGTACAGCCTGCTGTAATAATCTCTAAATACCTTATTCACCCCTACCGAATCACCAACCAGGTTCCCCTCACCGTCCTTTACTTTCCCTATCTCCCTAGCTGCCTCCCTCTTCGTAAGCTGCTGTGCAAGCATGCTGCTGGCCTTCTCCCCATGTTCATAAATCGCCCCCTCGCCTTTCTCAACTGCTTCACCGCCCTCCCTGAGCTCAGCAAGCTAAACTCCACCTGCAGCCTCCACCGTTCCCTCAGGAGCCCTGCATCTGGGGTCTCCGCATACCTCCTATCGATCTGTAATATCTCCTTTACAAGTCTGTCCGTCTCTGCCCTGTCAACCTTCTTCCTTTGAGCCCGGATCGAGATCAGCTCCCCTCTTACCACCGCCTTCACTGCTTCCAAACCACCGCTGCCGAAGTTTCCCCCATGTCATTGACCTGCAGGTAGCTCTGAATGCATTTCCTCAGCCGCTCGCACACCCCTTCATCCGCCAAAAGTCCCACATCTAACCTCCAGTGTGGGCGCTGATTACTGTCTTTACTAACCTGCATGGTCTGAGATATTAATAATGCGGTGCATGGTCTGAGATTGTAATCGCCGAATACCCCGTGTCCACTACCCCAGCCAGAAAGACCCTGCTCAAAATGAAGAAATCAATCCGGGAGTACACTTTATGCACGTGTGAATAGAAGGAGAACTCCTTCGCCCTCGGCTGCCCAAACCTCCAAGGATCCACCCCCCCCCCCCCCCCCCCCCCCCCCCCGCCCCACATCAACTCCATGAACCCTCTTAGTTCCTTTGCCATTGCTGGCACTCTGCCCATTTTCGAGCTTGACCGGTCTAAGCCCGGGTCCATAACTGTATTGAAGTGCCCTCCCATGACCACCTTGTGCGAGTCCAGGTCCGGTATCTTCCCCAGCATCCTCTTTATGAACTCCACATCATCCCAATTTGGCGCATATACATTCACTAATACCACCTGCACCCCCTCCAGTTTCCCACTGACCATAATATACCGACCTCCCACATCCGAGACTTTTCTACCCGCCTCAAACACCACCCGCTTATTGATCAGGAACGCGACCCCTCCAGTCTTTGAATCTAGTCCCGAATGAAACACCTGGCTGACCCAGCCTTTCCTCAGTCTAACCTCATCCGTTACCTTAAGGTGCATCTCCTGCAACATCACCACATCCGCCTTCAATCCCCTAAGATGCGCGAACACATGTGTCCTTTTGACCGGCCCATTTAACCCTCGAACATTCCAGGTGATCAGCCTAGTTAGGGGGCTCATTGCACCCTCCCCCACCGCCGATCAGTCATCCCCTTTTTTTAGGCCCGCCACCAGCCTGTGATTCACGCCTCCACCGGTCCATCCCCAGGCAGCCCCCGCCCCCGACCTCCTCTCTGTCCCTCAGCCCAAGTCCCTCCCTCGCCAGCAGAACATTCACTCCCCTCTCCCCTAGCAACAACACCCTGTAACCCAATCCCTTTCCTAAATCAAACATATGCACCCCCCCCCCACTGTGCTTCTAAGAGCTAGCTCACCCAGCTAGCTTGGTGGCCCCCATCCCCGGTGCCAGATAGTCTCCCACCTATTGTCCCCCCCCCCCCCCCCCCTCATGCAAACAAACTCCAACATCAAACAATCCCCACACAATTGCCCAACTGAAAAACACCAAGATCAAAACTAGCACACCTCCATCACACCAACACACCAACAGTGCAAATGAAAACCTAAACTCACTCCGCTCCACTGCTGGTTCCCAGCTACACAAGAAACTTTTTACAAAAACAGAGAGACAAAACAGAGAAAACAGAAACACGAACTTTGCAGCCAAGTTCAAAAGTTCTCAATCCTTCGTCAGCCCTTTCTTTCTTGCAAAGTCCAACGCGTCACCAGGCGACTCAAAGTAAAAGTGCTGATCCTCATGTGTGACCCAGAGACGGGCTGGGTATAACAGTCCAAACTTCACCTTTTTCTTGAAAAGGAGCGCCCTGATCTGATTGAAGCCGGCTCTCCTCCTGGCCACCTCCACGCTCAGGTCTTGGTAAACCTGCAGGATGCTATTGTCCCACTTACAGCTTTGTGTCTGCTTGGCTCACTGCAGAATACGCTCCTTATCCGAGAACCTGTGGAATCTCACCACCATAGTCCTCGGGGGATCTCCCATTCGCGGCTTCTTCGCAAGTGCTCTGTGAGCTCTATCCACCTCCAAGGGCCGGGAGGATGCCCCATCCCCCAGAAGCTTCTCAAACATGCCCGCGATGTATGCCCCAGCGTTCGATACTTCGGACCCCTCCAGGAGCCCGACAATTCTTAGGTTCTGCCAGCGGGAACTATTCTCTAGGTCCTCCACTTCTCCAGAAGCTTCTTTTGCTGGTCCCTCAGCATCCCCACCTCCAGCTCCACTGCGGTCTGATGCTCCTCCTGCTCAGCCAGCGCCTTCTCCACCTTCTGGATCGCCCAATCCTGCGCATCCAACCTGAGCTTCAGCCGCTCAATCGACACTTTTATCGGGTCCAAGCAGTCCCATTTTTGCGTAGCAAAGGCCTTTTGGAAGACTTGCATCAACTGCTCCATAGACTGCTGGGTCAATAAGCCAGAGGTGCACGCCTCCGCCATGCTGTTCCCTGTTGCAACTACAGCCCAAGCCTTCTCCGTCTCCTTATTTCTGCCCTTACGAACACTTGTAGTCCTTTTGTCCATGCACCGAAGTGGGAATTCAGTAGAGAATTGCCACTGTCATCCGTTCTACAATTCAAGTCCATTAAAAAATCAGGGGAAAAGATCCAAAAGTCCGACCAGAGCGGGAGCCACCAAATGTGCGACTTACTCCTTCATAGCCGCCATCAGAAGTCATCACTTCCTCCTTTACTCATCAACTCATCCCAATCCTTACATAATGTGATGTACCAGCCTCACCACCATCAAATGTACTGCACCCATCGCCTGACCTTCACTCACTCACCGAGCGGAATCGTCCCAAAAATATACAGTGTTGCTTCAGGACAGAAAACCGGTGTATAGCTCACAGGCACCACAGCTGTTTACTTGCCGTACTGATGAACTCTGTGCATTTTAAAGCCAGAATCAGACAGTCAGCTGGAGGGGCGGGGCATAAAGAAGTCGGCAAGGCCAGGAATCTGGAGATCAGGGTGCCAGGGGATAGTGCCAGGTTACTCTTCAACCGTACACCCCACCCCCCTGTGACTAGACTTATCCATGCGCCTCCAGTGTGGTCATGACTGGTTTTAGTTTTTGTAACCAACTGTGATTTGCACAGGCGTGGCGTCACTCTGACTGGGATGGGAAGATATGTAATGGGTGGAGGTTACAGTATCAAACCCAGTAAGTATACAGTAATACACAGATATTTATGGAAATCAGGTTCACACCCTTTCTGGATGTGGGCAGGGATGGGGAATATCTCAAACTGAGATCTCGCAAGTATTTGGCCGCTCGTGAGTTTTAGCGGCCATTACGGGATTTGCGACTGTGATCAATGGGACCGCTAAATCGTGGCCATTGCTTCTTCACCCCTTGCAGGAGAAAAGAGTACAAGAAGAAAAAGAGAGGACTGGGAGGGGGGGGCACCAACGATAGAGAGCTCACCGACATAGAGACGGCAATATGGGAGATAAGTGTCATAACTGCATCTCTCTCAATTGGAGGTGGAGGGGCAGGGAGCACACAGAAATGGTAGCACAGTGGTTAGCACTGTTGCTTCACAGCACCAGGATCCCAGATTCGATTCCCGGCTTGGGTCACTGTCTGTGTGGAATCTGCACGTTCTCCCCGTGTCTGCGTGGGTTTCCTCCGGGTACTCCAGTTTCCTCCCACAAGTCCTGAAAGACGTGCTGTTTGGTGAATTGGACATTCTGAATTCTCCCTCTGTATACCCGAACAGGCGCCGGAGTGTGGCGATGAGGCGATTTTCACAGTAACTTCATTGCAGCGTTGATGTAACTTGTGACAATAAAGATTATTATTATTAGATAGCTGGTGACAGAATTATTAATATCTCTGATGCACATTTACTCATTTTATTTCATCATTGAATGATCTATGAGGGACTGGTTATGATGATTGTTGGGTTTGTGACTTTACCGTAACTAAATTAGCTCCATTCTTTTGTCTTCCAGTGCTTTCACATGAAAAAGAGGAGTCTGAGGACATTGTGAGGATAATGCCTCAGAGAATCGCATCCATTCCAGGGATGTGTCATCATGAGGCATACAGCCATGCACCAGTGCAGGTACCCACACTTTAGTGGGTCCACATAGGCAGTTAGTTAGGTTTTCTCCTGGTGACTCACACTGTGAGCATACCCTGGTGGCAAGGAACATCTGTGAGGAACTCCACACCGATATGCCATGCACACTTTCACAAAAGCAGGGAGAATGGCGGCGCCAGTAGAGTCACCAGTGAGTTCATGGTGCAGGTAATTTTGAGGATGTCCGCTATAAAAGAGTTTGACCACCTCAATGAAGCATTGCTCGGATCAACTCTGGATCCTAACATGTCTGCTGCTTTAAAAAACTCACAGTGCATCATGAGCTGTGCCAAGAAGGAGTGATATGCTGGTGCAGAAGTGGGGTGATGACGAAAAAGGACATGGACGGAGGAACTCCCATTTCACAGTATCCAGCATACTGCCCCCTCTCCCAATGACTGATTCTTCTCCTACACAAAGGCAGGTGGAACAGTCTTTTGTGGGGCCCTCATGGATTCCAAGTCCCAGGCAGTATCAGCCAAGAGCATCTCAGCAGTCGGAACAAGGTTTGGAGAAGTGGGGTGCTCTGGTTATCCCATAGTTCGAGATGTGCAGGTTAGGTGGATTGGCTGTTCTAAATTGCCCTGAAGAGTCCAAAGGTTAGGTGGGGTTACAGGGTTGCATAGATAGAGTGGGCAGTGGGCCTAGCTAGGGTGCTCTTTCGGATGGTTGGTGCAGACTTGATGGGCTGAATGGCCTCCTTCTGCACTGCAGGGATTCGATGAAAAGCTTCTCTACCTCTGCTGAGTCCACTTGAGCAATAGAAAGCATGGGTTAAAACGGTTTTAATTCACATAGATGGTTGACAAATGTTATGTTGTTAAACATCCTTTTCTTATGGTGCTAAGGTTTACTGATTAACACTCCTTCCCCCTGGTGCCCATTATTGCGCCCTGAGAGGTTATATCATCCTTTCACTTGTTTCATGATCAATGTTAATGCATGATAGCAGCCATTGGATGAATGTACAATGAGCGGTGGGTGATTGAAGAACCATTCAGTATACAGGAGAAGAAGATTATCCTGATGGTAAGAGAGAATGATGGGAGATAATTTTTTCCATTTACAGAAGGTAAACCTTTGTGATATCACAACCCCTTCTTCTTATTCCTCCTCATTCTCCTCTTCAATATTTTCCTGATCTGAAGATGAGTGATGAGTCTCTTGGTCCTTCTCCACCTGCAGTCCTCTCTGCGTCACAATGTTGTGTGGGATGCAACACAGCACTCTCACTCTGAACACCCTCACTGGTGAGCAGTGAGGAGCCTCCAGGCCTATCAAAGCACCTGAAGGCCATCTTTAGTGTTCCAATGGCTAGCTCAGTGCCACACCCTGATGCTCTTGTGTCGTGCACCCTCCTTGCTGCCATTCCTCACAGGGTGTCATTAAGCAAGTTTAAAGTGGGAATCCCTTCTCTCCTATTATCCAGCCCTTGAATCTGTTTCCTGCGATGAAAAGTTCTGATAGATTCTTGCAGTGCAAAAGCACCTTGACAGCTCCTAGGGAATCTGGCATTAACCGACAAGAACTTATTTTTGTCGCTTGCTCGGCTATCTCAAAGGGAATTTAAGAGTCACATGTGGGCCAGATCAGATAAGGATGGCAGATTTCCTTCCCTCAAGGGCATGATTGAACCAGATAGCTATTCATGATGATGGTTGCCATAGTTACCTTTAATGAAACTAGCTTTATATTCCAGATTTATTAATTGAATTTAAATTCCATTGAACCCATGTGCCCAGACCATTAGCCTGGATTGCTGGATTACCAGTCCAGTGACGCTACCACTATGTCAACATCTCCCCCTGTGACAATACAGTCAACCTTAGAAAATAATCCAGTCATCACCTGCCTGATGAATTTAGCTTCCTGGAATGATAGGAAGGCAAAACATTAAGAGATGTGATGACTTTCACAGCCACTGGTAATATGTGTCCACCAGGTCCAGGGAAGAGTATATCTACTGAGAAGCCACTGATGTCTGCCAGTGCGACAACATCAACCTGTGGAAGAACTGCTCTTCTGAGATGCCTAGAGAGCTAGCCTCTGCCTGTAAAACCAGATACGTAAGTAGTGCCTTCTCTGCACTGCCCTCCTGTACTCTGTTTTGAACAGCCAGCACAGCCACTGTCATTGCAGTGAGTGTTGATGTTCTCCATATTTTAATGTACTGTCAATGACACCTTTCATCCCACTGGTTTCTCCAAATTTCTCCAAAACCCATATAGTGATATGAACCCTGTTCTCTCCCGACAGATTAGATTAAAATAGTCTGACACGACAAGGGATATAAGTGCACAAAGTAAACAATCATTCTTCAGCAACAACAACTTAATGTTACAACAGAGTAAAACATTCTAAGGTGCTTCACATGAGTATTATCATTCAGAGCCCGCCCCACCAGCATGGTATCGTGGAACCTTCCTTCTGTTTTTATTTGACTAAGTGTTAAAACAAATGGCAGGAAAGGCCGACAGTGCCATCAGGCTGTACCCCACTTTACCCACCTGAGTTGACACTTAGCTAAAAAAGGGCAAAATTCCATTCAAAAACTTTAATTTTCCTAATGTATAGTTGGAGGAAATTTCCGCTTGTACAATACTGGATGCCCAGCAAGCAGCATGATGTTACAAGTTTTGGAATGATGTCACTGAGGGACAGCATTTGGATGAGAATCAGGAGAGGACAAAGGGACCTCTAGGGGGATTGTGGGTCGTGGGGGAGTGGGTGGGTCCAGAGGTAATGGTGTGGTTATGAACCAACGCAGATTAACAAAAAGAATGTTTTCTTGAGGTTTACATGCTCAAAACTATTCCAATGTTGGCATCTTATTGGCTGTCAGAGGGCACCAAGATTCTGACAGGATCCTCCTGGTTGTAAACTGTTATATCCAGCAAGTCAAAGAAAAAGCCAATCTACTTGGCGAACACATTTTTAACATTGTTGTTTGTTTGTTTTAGATCCCAGGAAGCTGCTTTTTGTTAGCCAGGTGTCTACATTTTCAAGGCAAAATTTCCTTATCCAGGCAGAGGGTCATTGACCAACAAAATAAAAAGTGTGTTGTTCTGCCATGAAATAATGGAACCAGACTGAATGCTGTAGTGCAAGTGAATGGCATCATTGTTACCCATCTGTTTTTATATAAATTTAGAGTACCAAAATTGTTTTTTTTTCCAATTAAGGGGCAATTTAGCATGGCCAATCCACCTAGCCTGCAGTGGGTTGTGGGGGTGACACGGGGAGAATGTACAAACTCCACACGGACAGTGACCCAGGGCCAAGATTCGAACCCTGGTCCTCAGCACCGTAGTCCCAGTGCTAACCACTGCACCACGTGCCACCCCATTCATGATTACCCATCTGCTCTGACATGACCAAAACGCGTTTCGAATGTGCTTCAATGTGTCCAACCAAACCAGCCCGAGTGGCACAGCTGGCGACATTGAAATTACTTTCCATTAGTTTCTTCTGTCCCAGAGTCAGAGATGAAGACAGTGGAACTCCCAACTCCTGTGGGTGATTTGCCCCTTCATGTTTTCTGTGTGGAACCGTGATGTGCCTTATCTTTTTGTGAAGCAGTTCAATGAAGAGGCAAAGTCTTCCTGAACTTTCTACAGTCCTGGCTAAGCTGGGGTCCCAACCCTGCACCAATAAGTCTCATTGGTGTCTCACCACCAGCATGTGTAGAATTATTGACTTGATTTTTCATTTAAAATTAATGAGATAGGTGCTGTTTATTTAACACCCAATTTATTAAAGAAGCGACACCAGGAAAGTGTATGCAGAAATCAGGTTTAGACAGCAACTTATCAAGGTGTCCAAAAGCATTTTATAACCAATTACTTTTTGAAGTGAAGTCATTGTTGTTAACAAATAAGCAGCTATAGAAAGCAATTAAAATTGCTAATAGACATTATATTCCAGTTGCCCAGAGCCTTGGCTAGACCCCCATCTGAATTATTACATTCAGTTTTGGGACTGAAACACACAAAAGGGACATCAAACATGGAGGAGCTGCAGTAAGGAAAGTAAATGAGGCTAACATTTTGAATTATGAGGACAGGTTGCATTACCTAGAAACATACATAGAAAATAGAAGCAGGAGGAGGCACTGGTTAGCACTGCTGCCTCACAGCGCCAATGATCCGGATTAGATCCCGGCCATGGGTCACTGTCCATGTAGAGTTTGCACATTCTCCCCATGTCTGTGTGGGTCTCACCCCCACACCCCAAAAGATGTCTAGGGTATCCCACGCTAAATTGTCCCTTCATTGGATAAAAAGAATTGGGTGCTCGAAATTTCAAAAATTAATAATAAAATAAAATAAAAGCTGGAGAAGACCATTCGGCCCTTTGAGCCTGCTCCGCCATTCATTATGATCATGGTTGATCATTAAATTCAATAACCCTGAACCCTCCTTCTCCCCCATATCCCTTGATCCCTTTAGCCCCAAGAGCTATACCTAATTCCTTCTTGAAATCACACAACATTTTGGCCTCAACTATTTTTTATGGTAGTGAATTCCACAGATTCACCACTCTCTGAGTGAAGAAATTTCTCCTCACCTCAGTCCTAAAATGTTTACCCCTTATCCTCAAACTATGACCCCTAGTTCTGGACTCCCCCACCATCGAGAACATTCTTTCTGAATCTACCCTGTCTAATCATGTTAGAATTTTATATGTTTTTATGAGATCATCTCTCAATCTTCTAAACTCCAATGAATATAATCCTAACCAATTTAGCCTCTCCTCTTATGACAATCCCGCCATCCCAGGAATCAGCCTGGTAAACCTTTGCTGCATTCCCTCTATCGCAAGAACATCCTTCCTCAGATATGGACACGAAAGCAGCACACAATATTCCAGGTGTGACCTCACCAACGCCCAATATCATTGCAGTAAAACATCCCTATTCCTATATTCAAATCCTCTCACTTGCAGGCCAACATACCATTTGCCTTCTTTACTGCCTACTGCATTTGCGTGCTTACTCTCAGCAGCTGATGCATGAGGACACCAAGATCTCACTAAGTATCCACCTCTCTCAATTTACACCAATTCAAAAAATAATCTGCCTTCCTATTTTTGCTACCTCACATTTATCCACACGGAGTTAGGCTTTGTTCCTGTAGGCTTCCCCTGGCAGAACATATAATTCCTTGGAGTTTAGAAAGCTAAGGGGATAATCTGAGAGTGGTGTATAAATTTAAAAACAATTTTTGAGGAGGTGGATCAAGGGTTGAGGAAATGAAATTAAAATTTGATCTCAGCCATTCAGGAGGGAAACCTGAAAGCATACGGAATTCTGGAATTCTCTTCCGCAAAGGACTGTGGCTGCTCGGGAACAATTGTAGTTTTCCAAACTGAGATCAATAGGTTTTACTTGAGTTAGGGAATCAAGGCATATGAAGCTAAGGGTGCTAAATAGAGTTGAGATACAGATCAGCCATGACCTAATTGAATATTAGAACCAGTTTGAAGGACAGAATGGTTTCCTCGTTTTCCTGAATTTCTGTTATGTAGGAAGATGTTGACGCATTGAGGGAGAGCTGTAAGATTGAGTAATTATAATGAATCAATTACTGAATAATAGGACACGCTAGGCTGAACCTGGTTTGTAACCATTTTCTTAATGAGCCCAGCAATCATCGGCACTGCCTCAGCATGGCAGGTAAAGAAAGCAAAGATAAATCATTTGTTCCATTTGTCCTGATTGTTCGCGCATTAGTTGGACGTTCTCTTTCATGAAAATAGGATAAAAAATTCTCACATGTTTTCGAAATGCAGCAGAGAAAGATGTCCCAGTTCTCAAAAGAATCTGCTCAGAATGTGCAATAAAGCAAGCACATCTCCTCAGCTCCTTCAGTTCTGTTTGAGAGTACTTGTTCTAAACTGTGTAGAATCTGATTGATGTCATGTTTGATATTCTCAAAGTCTGCTGCATCGCACGGCGGGCAGAGAGACTGGAGAATCTGCTGAAGGCATTTAGAACTTGATAGATAAAATAACTGAAATCTTGACTAAGAGTAGTTACAGATCTAACTTTTCTCGATAAACTTCTAAGTGACGCTCACTGTTGTACTGCGAGGCGATTGCCGAGAACACAAAAGGGGTTTATTGAACAAAGGCGAACTATATACCCTGGACAGCACAACTAATACACAGGCCTTGTTCCCACAACTGTCAGGCTAACACTGACCAAACCCCAATGGCCAGAGCAGTACCTAAACCCCTGATAGGTTTACGTTCATCAGTTGTGCTCCTGTAGGCCAGCCAAATGTCCTGCAAAGTATCATCCATTAAAGGGGCTACACCACCATATTCCTCCCCCCTTGAGTTCCCTTACAGATTCCTGTAAAACAGAAAAAGAAAAACTCTTATTTACAGTTATATGCATCCAAAAGGGTTATAGTTAGGGAGCTTAAAACAAAGAACATCTCAACTTCCAGATTAGGAGCGACTGAGTCTCCTGCAATGGCAGATGAATCTGTTGAATTCACAACAGGGTTTGTACTGGCTCCTACATGTGGGGCGGGATTCTCCGATACCGGCGCGATGTCCGTCGACCGGCGCCAAAAACGGCGCGAATCAGTCCGGCATCGCGCCGCCCCAAAGGTGCGGAAGACTCCGCATCTTGAGCGGCTGAGCCCTCACCTTGAGGGGCTAGGCCTGAGCCGCACTGATTTCCGCCCCGCCAGCTGGCGGGAAAGGCCTTTGGTGCCCCGCCAGCTAGCGCGAAACTGACTTTGCCGGGCAGCGCATGCGCGGGAGTGTAAGCGGCCGCTCACGGCATCCCCGCGCAAGCGCAGTGTAGGGGGTCTCTCCCGCCTCGGCCATAGTGGAGACCATGGCGAAGGCGGAAGGAAAAGAGTGCTCCCACGGCACAGGCACGCCCGCAGATCGGTGGGCCCTGATCGCGGGCTAGGCCACCGTGGGGGCACCCCCCCGGGGCCAGATCGCCCCCCCCCCCAGGACCCCGGAGCCCACCCGCGCCGCCGTGTCCCGCCATCCCAAAGGTGGTTCAATCCACGCCGGCTGCCGTGGGTTGACAGCGGCGGGAATTCGGCAACCGGCGGGGGCGGGATTCACGCCAGCCCCCAGCGATTCTCCGACCCGGTGGGGGGTCAGAGAATTCCGCCCCAGATCTCTAGATGGCCCTTAAAGAATCCCCTTGAGACAATCTTGGTTCTAATGCCACCGCATCAGCAAGTGGTGTACTGGTAACTGGGATTGGGTCCACCTGCCCTTTTTTGGGGATATTGGGTTTATTCCTCCTCAGATGGTCAATGGACTTTCTAGCCTCATGGCCCAGTCGGTCTATGACAGAGGATACTGACCTAGTCCTTTCAACAACTCTTCCAGACAACCATTCCGGCCCTCCACCAAAGTTCCACACCTACACTAAATCGGCTGCTTGAAATAACCCGTCCTTCTTGGCGTATTGTGGTGACTTTTCTGTGATACTTGCTTAGCCTCCACCTTCCCTGACAAATTTGGAAAAACAAGGTGGAGCCATGTCCTAAGCTGTCAGCCCATTAACAACTCAGCCAGGGTAAACCCAGTGGTAGTATGCGGGATTGAATTGTACGAGAGCAAGAAGTCCACCAAGCGAAGCAGTAATGGCCAGTGAGCTTGTTTCTTTCTTTATTGATGCTTTGAACATTTGGACAGCTCTTTCAACCAGTTCGTTTGATGCAGGGTGGTAGGGGGCTGTCCTTATGTCTTGGATCCTTTGAGATTTCACAAAGAGTTCAAACTCTTTGGCTGTGAAGACAGTAGCGTTGTCTGAGACAATCATCTTAGGCAAGCCGTGAATGGCAAAAAAATTAGCAAAGCTTGTCCACTGTGGGCTGCTGTGGTGGACATCTAGCCACTTTGAGTGTGCGTCTATGACAATCAAAAACATCATACCCAAAAAGGGACCCACGAAGTCTATGTGCAGTCTCATCCACAGATGGCCTGGTCACTCCCAAGGGTGCAAATCTGTTGGACACGGAAGGTTGTGTTGAGGCTTACGGTGGTCGCATCAATTGACTATAATTTTGATGTCCCTGGTGATCCCCAGAAACCATATGTAACTCCTAGCCGGTACCTTTATTTTAGATTGCCCAGGTGACCACCATGTAATTCCTGAAGAAGAGTTTACCACCCCTTGGTGGCACTATTACCCTGACACCCCAGGATTCTCTGTTTGGGAGACCACAGGCAGGTTTCTGCGTTCCACTGCACCAGATTTGTGGTACGGCACACTGGTCGGGATTCTCCGTTTCACCAGCTGGTCAATGGGATTTTCCATTGTGGGGCAGTGCCACGCTGTCAGGAAACTCCCAGGCTACCGGCAAAATGGAGAATCCCAACGGCGGAGAATTCAGCCCTATGTTCTCCTGCTGGAAGTGAATTGTAATTGATTTGCACTCCCACTAGGAGCCCAATCCTCAGCCATGCAAATTTATGCTTGGCATGATTATGAGGGATTTCCGCTATCAGGCTGCCGTTTTGAGCGGGCGGACCAATAGCATGAGCCCGCCATCGGCCACCCCACCCCGCATCGTATTTCAGCCCCCACCCTCCCACATTGCAAATCAGCCCCCCATCTCTGGATTTTCTGGGTTCCCATACCTTCCCCTAAGTACAATGGGGGGTAACCTGACCTGCCCACCCCATAGGACCCCCGAAATATGGGGGAGTCCCTACAGAGATCCCCTAAATTGGGGGACCCACGACAGAAACCCAATAAATAGGGAGATCCCCACAGAACCCCACCCCCGCCAGAAATGAAACACCTGACAGGAAGCTTCCAGAAAAGAGGGGGTCTCTGTGGGTGGGGGTTCCCCTATTTAGGGGGTCTCTGTAGAGGACCCCCTTATTGAGGGGGTCTTGGGCAAAAAGCGGCCATAATAATTGACCATCCCATGGAAGGACTCCAATTCCAATGTATTCTTTGGTTCTGGAACCGCTTTAAACATGTTGTGCCGAACTAGTCTGAAACTAAGATCAAATCAATCTATTCATAGAACATAGAACTGTACAGCTCAGTACAAGAACTGTACAGCACAGTACATTTGATTTCCTTTACCTTATTTGCATCAACTCTGAAACCTTAATACCTAACTTCATTCGCCTGAAATGTGCACTTTCCCTGCTTTAACTAAATACCGGTTTATTTAAACCTCTTAATGACTTCTTCCAAATTCACTTTGTACTCCTCTGGTGTTTCCTCCATCACTAGGACACTGTCCAGTTACACAACAATGGAATTCCCTACAATAAGCTCTCGCTGTGCGCTGGAATATCACACAGGCTAAAGAGATATCGAAAAGACAATATTGGAAAAACCCTTTATAGGTATTTATACTAACAAACTTTCCTGACTCATCTTCCAGCTCAAGCCACTGGTAGACATGGCTTAAATATGACTGGTTGTATTTAAGATCTCCACCAAACTTAGCATATAAATCTCCTATCCTAGATACAGAATATGTACCTACTTTAGCCACCCTGTTCACCATCATCTTATAATCACCACAGATTTGGACTGTACAGTTCGGCTTCAACACTGGTATGATGGGTGCTGCCCATTCTGAAAACTGTGCTGGAGTAATTTCTCCCAGGTCCTCCAGATGCTACAACTCCATCTCTACTGTCTGGTGTGAAGCATAAGGTGCGAAAAAGCTTTTGTGTTGCTTCTGACTTTGCCTTCACACCTTTGATGTATCCTAACTCTCCCTGGAAGACCTCATGGCATTTCTGTCGAAACTCCTGGAAAACCCTGTTGGTGATCCTGAATATTTTTAACCAATTCAACTTGATTTTCTTCAGTCAGTCATGACTCATGAGACTTGGCTTCTTTCCTTCCACAACGATTAATGGTGACTGGGTGGACAGCTGTTGATATGATACTGGTATGGATGCCGTCCCCAATATCTACATCGGCCTCTCCAGTATAGGTGGGTAAGGAGGCCGATGTACTGCTGAGATTCACAGGCTGCAGCACTCCCTTAAATGGTTGCTCACGCACTACTGTGTTAGCTTCCAGCTACTGGAGTAAAGATTCAAGAATCCTGCTCCTTTTTACAAACACCTTTATTCTCCTTGAACACAGCTCTTTACAAAACTCAATCACCACATCACATGACCACAAAGACCACCTGCAGCCTCTTTACATATCAGTGTCAATTCTTAGATAATTAACATCAATGAGACATCTAATTGGAATGACTCTTAACCTATTGCTTAACATACTGTGGCAGTCAGCCCGGTATCAACCTCCATTTTAAGTTGACAGCAGTTGACAACAAGGAGAATCTCAATGTGGGGGAGAAGGGGTGGTTTACTTAATTTCACCTTATTGTTTATTTCTGATATATCTTCAGGGTTTTCCTCAAACTTGTTTACTTGTGTCACCATTATTTTTCTTTTGGGAGCTTGAATTAGACTGTCTGCCCCTGCACCTGCCTTACAAATGGCCTTTCTTATTACATTTGAACAGCTGAAGTCTTTGTACCTGCATCTGTCCTTGGAGTGTTCTCCCCGGCAACCGCAACAAACCTCTAAGCTTTGTGTCTGCTGGTTACTTTTCTTCTTTTGGCTCCACTGCTCCATTGCTTCGGGAACCTCCAGCAGCCGCTGCTTCCCACCATAACAGGTTCACCTCGATCTGCAATTTGAAAGTGCTTTGCTGAGTGCTTTCAGCAGCTTGAGCCCACTCAACCGCCTTGTCCAAGGATATCTTTGTTTGTGTCAGCAACGTCTTCAAAATATTTAAGTTGTTGATCCCACAGATCAACCGATCATGCGGCATGTCACTGAGAGTACGAAAGTCACAATGTTCAGACATTTGTTGAATTGTGATTACGAAGGCAGATATTGTTTCACCCGGATCTCTGATGGCTGTATGAAATTTGTATCTCTATATAATAATGGAAGTTATAATGGTCCCTCACTAACTGCACCATAGAACATCGAACGATACAGCGCAGTACAGGCCCTTCGGCCCACGATGTTGCACCGACATGGGAAGTCAAAAAACAAAAGCCATCTAACCTACACTATGCCATTATCATCCATATGCTTATCCAATAAACTTTTAAATGCCCTCAATGTTGACGAGTTCACTACTATTGCAGGTAGGGCATTCCACGGCCTCACCACTCTTTGAGTAAAGAACCTACCTCTGACCTCTGTCCTATATCTATTACCCTTCAGTTTAAGGCTATGTCCCCTCGTGCTAGCCATTTCCATCCGCGGGAGAAGGCTCTCACTGTCCACCCTATCTAACCCTCTGATCATTTTGTATGCCTCTATTAAGTCTCCTCTTAACCTTCTTCTCTCTAACGAAAACAACCTCAAGTCCATCAGCCTTTCCTCATAAGATTTTCCCTCCATACCAGGCAACATCCTGGTAAATCTCCTCTACACCCGTTCCAAAGCTTCCACGTCCTTCCTATAATGAGGTGACCAGAACTGTACGCAATACTCCAAATGCGGCCGTACTAGAGTTTTGTACAGCTGCAACATGACCTCATGACTCCGGAACTCAATCCCTCTACCAATAAAGGCCAACACACCATAGGCCTACTTCACAACCCTATCAACCTATCACCAATTGATCAAAGGGCTTGGAGTCTGGAGTCGCGGGAGATGTTAAGTTTTCCATGAGGTTGCATGTTTGTGGAGCGCACACAGTGAGTAATATTACTTTTTGTTTTTCTTTTGCCATCAACATTGGCAGCGAAAAAGTATTGAAGAACCTCGACATATTGGCCCCAGGTTTCGGCCTCCAAGTGGATCAATTTTTCCGAACTGTGGCATTGCTATTTGACTGCAGATTATCTTTTACCATTTAATATTCTGAGAGACCCTTCTCCCCGCCCCCTTCCAAAGTTTAATGATTTCCTTTGATTGGCTTGTTTTACACTCATCACCAATGTTGAGTTGTAAGGTGGTCGACAAGACAGTGTTGAAACTCAAAAGAGGTTTATTGAACCAAGGTGAACCATATACACTGGACAGCACAACTAATACACAGGTCTTGTTTCCATGACTGCCGGGCTAACTCTGACCAAGCCCCAATGGTCTGAGCCATGCCTGAATCCCTCATAGGTTTACGTTCGCGCACTGGGTCCCCATAGACTTTAGGCCCATTGCATGGCCCGCTATGGATCGTCCTTTAAAGGGGCCACGCTACAACACATTCTAATGCCATTTTTATAAATAACTAACTTCTTGTTGATGCTAAATTTCATCAAGTTGCAAGAGGTTGAATGGAAGGAATGCTCTTCTACATTTTGGCAGCCAGTTGTAACACCAGATACTTCCAGCTAAGGCACCACCAGAGCTGGATCCAGATTCTCAGCAATCTTCTTCTTCTTCAGCCATCACTCACTCATGAGTAGGATTATCCACGTAATAAACTCTGTGTTATTGGTCATGGGTTCCAAGGCTTCTTGCATGGCTGATGAGCCTGATCCTAGAGCCGAATCTTCGACTGCAGACATGGCTGTTGTTTCTGGGAGGTGGGATCGGTTCTTCCAAACGGGATCTCTGGTATTCTTTTCTCAGGCTCCTTTTCCAGGTCTCCTCTTGCCATAGGTGTCCTCAAAGAATTGTTTCCTTTCACTCCTAGATCTCTTCTGAGCAAGGTTTTCTCAGACGGTGACGTCTATGTTGCATTTGTTGAAGTAAGCCTTCAGAAGCGCTTCCTCTGTCCTCCTCTTGTTCGGAAGCCTGCCTTGAGCTGGGCAAAGACAATTTGCTTTGTCATTCGGGACATTGATATCCCAAGCATATGGCTGGCCCAGCAGAGTTGATTTTAGATGATCATGCCCTCGGTGCTGGTGCTCTTAGCTCCTTAAAGGACACTGATGTTAGCAGGTCTGTCCTCCCAGCTGATGCAGAGAATCTGTCTCAGACAGCATTGTTGGTAACTCTCCGGGGACATAGGTGGCAATCCAAGTTTCTGCGCCATCAGCACAGATGTCATGGTTATCAAAGACTCTTTTCATTGGGTGTCCAAAGGAGATGTTCACACATTGGATACAATGGTGATCTCTGCATCGGTGTCTGCCTTCGAGGAGAGATAATTCCCCAGATATGGGAAACGTTTGGTAAGGTTTCTCCATTGATCTTGATGGAGGGAGAAATAGGGGGCTGGATTCTCCGATTCTGGCTCTATGTCCACACACCGGCGTGGTAACGGTGGTGTTTTACCCCAGACGAAATGGCATAAAACGGCCACCGATTTCCCGGCCGCCAGCAGGAATGCAGCGTCCGCACCGTGCAACATGACGGTGGCCGCTTGCGGACCCGGCCCGTGAAATAGTTCCCCCCACTTTAGTCGGCTCGTGCGCCCGGGACCACTCCCCCACAGTGCCCCCAGTCCCTGATGAAGTCCCCCCCTACCCATGGACCGGCCCTGAGTCCGCAGCTGCCACGCCGAGATCCCGACGGATGAGACCACACGTGTCCCGCACTGCCGGGAACTCGGTCGGTCAGGCACGGAGCACCGGGGGCTGGCCTCAGGCAATGTCCTGAGGCGGTGAATATGTGGCGCAGCATACTTTCCGGGTACGCCGCCTTGGAGGGGGCAGAGCATCGCGAAAGCGGTGCCGCCCCCGATTTGATCGTGAACTTTGATTCTCCGGCCGATTGCCGAACCCGATTTTGGTGTCAGCAACCGGAGATTCGGGGCTGTTTAGCACTGGGCTAAATGGCTGGCTTTGAAAGCAGACCAAGACAGGCCAGCAGCACGGTTCAATTCCCGTAACAGCCTCCCCGAACAGGCGCCGGAATGTGGCGACTAGGGGCTTTTCACAGTAACTTCATTGAAGCCTACTTGTGACAATAAGCGATTTTCATTTCATTTCATTTTCATTTTCATCCAGCCCAGGATCTTGCTCTTGGGTGGGATGGTAAAGGACTTGAGTCATGAGGTTGAGACCGATTCTTTGATATGCTTCCGTGAAGATTTCAAACATGGCTTGGAGATTCTCTCCTGAGAAACTGGAGATGTCAATGTCATCTGCATACTGAAGTTCCACAAGCGATGTCAGTGCCGTTTTCTGTGCCGGTAGAAGTTGAAACGTTTTCCCAAAATCCTGTAGAAGATGTCTACTCCACTGGGAAGCTTGTTCTTGACAAGGTAAAGAATGGTGGCGATGATGGTGGAGAAAAGGCTGGGGGCAATGACACATTCTTACTTGACTCCAGTCTTTACCTTTTATTTCCATCTGTGAGGATTGTTACCGACATCTTGTCACGGAGTAGTAGATATTGATGGGGTTTCCATCGTACTTCCTCATTGACTGAGTCAAAAGCTTTAATCAGATAGTGAATGCCATAAATACGGCAATTTTCGGGAACCTTGGATAACGAGAGATATTGTAGGCCTCGTCAAAAAGAAAAAGGAGGCATTTGTCAGGACTAAAAGGCTGGGAACAGACGAAGCCTGTGTGGAATATAAGGAAAGTAGGAAGGAACTTAATCAAGGAGTCAGGAGGGCTAGAACGGGTCATGAAAAGTCATTGCCAAATAGGGTTAAGGAAAATCCCAAGGCTTTTTACACGTACATAAAAAGCAAGAGGGTAGCCAGGGGAAGGGTTGGCCCACTGAAGGATTGGCAAGGGACTCTATGTGTGGAGCCAGAGGAAATGGGTGAGGTACTAAATGAATACTTTGCATCTGTATTCACCAAAGAGAAGGAATTGGTTGATGTTGAGTCTGGAGAAGGGTGTGTAGATAGCCTGGGTCACATTGAGATCCAAAAAATGAGGTGTTGGGTGTCTTAAAAAATATTAAGGTAGATAAGTCCCCAGGGCCTGATGGGATCTACCCCAGAATACTGAAGGAGGCTGGAGAGGAAATTGCTGAGGCCTTGACAGAAATCTTTGGATCCTCACTGTCTTCAGGTGATGTTCCGGAGGACTGGAGAATAACCAATGTTGTTCCTCTGTTTAAGAAGGGTCGCAAGGATAATCCAGGCAACTACAGGCCGGTGAGCCTTACTTCAGTGGTAGGGAAATTACTGGAGAGAATTCTTCGAGACAGGATCTACTCCCATTTGGAAGCAAATGGATGTATTAGTGAGAGGCAGCATGGTTTTGTGAAGGGGAGGTCGTGTCTCACTAACTTGATAGAGTTTTTCGAGGAGGTCACATAGATGATTGATGCAGGTAGGGCAGTGGATGTTGTCTATATGGACTTCAGTAAGGCCTTTGACAAGGTCCCTCATGGTAGACAAGTACAAAAGGTGAAGACACACGGGATTAGGGGTGAGCTGGCAAGGTGGATACAGAACTGGCTAGGTCATAGAAGGCAGAGAATAGCAATGGAAGGATGCTTTTCTAATTGGAGGGCTGTGACCAGTGGTGTTCCACAGGGATCAGTGCTGGGACCTTTGCTGTTTGTAGTATATATAAATGATTTGGAGGAAAATGTAACTGGTCTGATTAGTAAGTTTGCAGACGACACAAAGGTTGGTGGAATTGCGGATAGCGATGAGGACTGTCAGAGGATACAGCAGGATTTAGATTGTTTGGAGACTTGGGCGGAGAGATGGCAGATGGTGTTTAATCCGGACAAATGTGAGGTAATGCATTTTGGAAGGTCTAATGCAGGTAGGGAATATACAGTGAATGGTAGAACCCTCAAGAGTATTGAAAGTCAGAGAGATCTAGGTGTACAGGTCCACAGGTCACTGAAAGCGGCAACACAGGTGGAGAAGATAGTCAAGAAGGCATACGGCATGCTTGCCTTCATTGGCCGGGGCATTGAGTATAAGAATTGGCAAGTCATGTTGCAGCTGTATAGAACCTTAGTTAGGCCACACTTGGAGTACAGTGTTCAATTCTGGTCGCCACACTACCAGAAGGATGTGGAGGCTTTAGAGAGGGTTTGTTTTCACTGGAACGAAGGAGGTTGAGGGGCGACCTGATAGAGGTCTACAAAATTATGAGGGGCATAGACAGAGTGGATAGTCAGAGGCTTTTCCCCAGGGTAGAGGGGTCAATTACGAGTGGGTATAGGTTTAAGGTGAGAGCAGCAAGGTTTAGAGTAGATGTACGAGGCAAGTTTTTTACACAGAGGGTAGTGGGTGCCTGGAACTCGCGACCGGAGGAGGTGGTGGAAGCAGGGACGATAGTGACATTTAAGGGGCATCTTGACAAATACATGAGTAGGATGGGAAATAGAGGGATACGGACCCAGGAAGTGTAGAAGATTGTAGTTTAGTCGGGCAGCATGGTCGGCACGGGCTTGGAGGGCCGAAGGGCCTGTTCCTGTGCTGTACATTTCTTTGTTCTTTTGTATAGACAGAGTGGATAGTCAGAGAGTTTTCCCCGGGGTAGAGGGGTCAATTACTAGGGGGCATAGGTTCAAGGTGAGAGGGGCAAGGTTTAGAGTAGATGTACGAGGCAAGTTTTTTTACATAGAGGGTAGTGGGTGCCTGGAACTCGCTACCGGAGGAGGTGGTGAAAGCAGGGACGATAGTGACATTTAAGGGGCATCTTGACAAATACATGAATAGGATGGGAATATAGGGATACGGACCCAGGAAGTGTAGAAGATTGTAGTTTAGTCGGAGAGCATGGTCGGCACAGACAGCTACCCAAGCCGGAATCGAACCTGAGACCCTGGAGCTGTGAAGCAATTGTGCGATCCACAGTGCTACCGTGCTGCCCCTCACAATGCTACCTTGCTGCCGTATTTGGCAAATACTTCTAATCTTAATTTCAAGTGCAGAAACCTGGATAAAACCACAAGATTGCTCCTAAAGCACACAATAACAAACAATAACACACGATATTGGCATAGATACATTAGAAATAATACCTGAAGGATCCGCCTGGCACTACACTGTAAGGTGGATTAGCCTATCTAAATTGTGCCTCAGTGTGCAAAAGGCTAGGTGGTGTTACAGAGATAGGATGGGGAATGGGCCTGGATGGTGTGCTCTTTCAAAGGATCGGTGCAGACTCGATAGGCCAAATGGCCTTCTTCTGCACCCTGGTGATAATTCTAAGATACACTGGGCTGGAAACTCCGTTCCGCAGGCTAAGTGCCGGCGTGAACGGAAAATCCACGGGTGTTTCACAACAGGAAAATTGGTGCAAACCCCTCTCCGATTCCGGTACCAGTGAGGGGCTAGCACCGGCACTGTGTGAAACTCCTTCGGGTCGCATCGAAAACGGCTGGAGAATGGCCGGGTCCCAGGCCGCGCATGCACAGGACCGACGACCTGCACCGGCCATGCCGTAAAACCCTAACCCGCTAACCGTGACCCCACAGCCCACCCCCTACTCATCCCCACCACTCCCCCCAGCCCTAGCAGGATCCCCCCCGGCAAACAGCACGGATCCCGGCAGTGCTGGAAACTGTCCCCAGCCAGCACGCTGGGTTCCCGACCGCTGGGACCACACGTGGCCCATGCTATGAGGAACTCAGCCCATCAGGGGTGGTGCATTGCGGGTGGGCCGGCTGATGGTGCGCCAGCGGCACTGCAACGGCGCGCGCCGCGTGTCTCAATGATGCCGGAGGGGGTAGCGCATGGCGGACCAGCGTCAAACCGGTGCTAGCCCTGATTCGGAATCCATTCTCGCAGGGGATCCAGCCCATTGTTTGAACATATGCTGTGTTTGTAAAGGCAGAAAAGATAACCTATTGTACCATCCCAGAACCATTAACTAAGATGTTCCTGGATCTTCCTTCATGAACAAGGCCCCAAGTATTATAGTGAAGGAATGTTGAAGGATCTTTTGGTCAGGCCACCCAAAAAAACCAGAGAGAGAAGCAGGTAGGGAATAACACCTGGGCGGATGAAAGCTACATCGATCACCTCATCCGTATGGATTGAAGTGCGTTACAGGATTTTTGAGTTTCACAAGAATGGCAAGGAAACCAAGGCAAAGAAAGCACCTTCCAGTCATATAATTAGTTATGTCTTTTTAATTGTTTACATTGCCGGCTTCAATCTCCCAGGAGTTCTCAGCTGCCAGCCACGTTTGCTTGAGTACCCTCACTAAAGAGTATCATTAAGGCTAATTTATCCAGTTACTCAATGCAAGTACAGTAAATAAATGAGGTAATGAAGACACTTGGAAAGGATTACGACAGATAGCAAAAGATAGACAGGAGAGATTGCAGGTAGGAAAGGTTGCTGATTACCTGAAGCAAAATGTTAAACAAAGCTACTCACCCGATCCTTCATAACTTCACTGAACAAAGTACATGATATTTCAACCTGTTGTGCCTGGAATGTGTGCGGTGTGATGCCAGGCATAGTCCCTTCCCATTCAAGGCAGGTGCCTTTTTGCAGAAGAAAATTGCAATAAGTGCTGCACAGGCAACGGAATGGAGGCCGTGGCACAGTGGTATTTTCACTGAACAATAATCCAGAGACCCAGGATAATGCTCTCAGGGCCCAGGTTCAAATCCTGCCATGGCAGATGGTGAAATCAATACAAAATCTACAACTAAAAGCCTGATGATGACCATGAAACCATTGTTGATTGTTGTAAAGACCTATCTAGTTTACTAGCATCCTTTAGGGAAGCAAATCTGCTATCCTTACCTGATCTGGGGCCGGTTTAGACTGGGGCTGGTTTAGCACAGGGAAAAACCGCTGACTTTGAAAGCAGGCCAGCAGCACGGTTCAATTCCTGTACCAGCCTCCCTGAACAGGTGCCGAAATGTGGCGACTAGGGGCTTTTCACAGTAACTTCATTTGAAGCCTACTTGTAACAATAAGCGATTTTCATTTCTTTCATTTCATCTGGCCTGCATGTGATACCAGGTCCATAGCAATGTGGTTGATTCTTAAATGCCTTCTGAAACGGCCCAGCAAGCCGCTCAGTTCAAGGGCAGTAAGTGATGAGCAATAAATGCTGGCTAAAACAGTAATGCTCACATCCCATGAATGAATTTAAACAATAGTAACTTGCATTTATATAACCCTTATATAGTAAAACACCATAAAGAATACAGGAATGATATCAAGCAAATTTCAACAGTGAACCACATGAAAAGATCTTCAAACACATGACCAAAAGCTTCAATAAAGAGGAAAGTTTTAACGAGCATCTTAAAGAACGTGGAGACAGAGGTCGAGAGGTGGAGAACTTTATAGAATCCCTACAGTGCCATTAAGCCCATCGGGTCTACACCGATCCATTGAAAGAGCACCCTACCGTGGCCCACGCCCTCCTCCCCCATCCTTGTAACTCCCATAATCCCACCTAACCGTTGGACACTATGGGGCAATTTATCATGGCCAATCCACCTAACCTGCACATCTTTGGACTGTGGGAGGAAACCGGAGCACTCAGAGGAAACCCACACAGACACGGGGAGAATGTGCAAACTCCATACAGTCATCCAAGGCCAAAATTGAACCAGGGTTGAGGAATTCCAGGGATTAGGGTTTAGGCAGCTGATGGTACAGCCGGCAATTCCCTCAATGAAAATTGGGGATGCGTGCAAGTCCTAAATTGGAATGTAGAGATCTCAGAATCGTAAGGTTTCTCCAATAATGGGGCTATGTCCCACTCCAGAATCAAAACACGGGCGTTTCACTCTGGACTTTCCTGAAGAAAGTCCAGAGTGATTCTCCTACCTGACGGGGGCTAGCAGGGCCCCAGAGTACTCCTTGCGGCCCTGGGCTGCGGATTCGGGTCCCAGCACTTCTGGTCGGGTGTCTGCGCATGCGCACGGCGGCGGCCTTTAGCAGCCGGAGAGGCCCCGGAAATATAGCCCCCCCACCCACCCCCCCCAAGATCACGCAAGACTGTGGATCGGTGGCTCGCGATCGCTAGCCTGGCCATCCCTGAGGCCCCCCCCCGTGAAGGATTCCCCCCACCCCCCCACCAGGGCGGTCGCGGACTGACTACACAGCTGCCACTGGCCGTTCCCGACAGGCAAAACGTGGTTAGAACCACCCCATCGGGAGCTCGGCCAGTTTTCACCGATTGCGATTTCGGCGCGGAGGTTCGGAGAATACCGGCCCTGGAGTAGCTGGATGCAACAATGTGAAATGCCTAATACCTTTAGACAGAGCACATCAGAGAAATCCATCATAGTTTGGGGACCACTGATGTTGGGGGAGCTGATTTTGACCTGGGTTTATATCACTACCTTCATGATACAATGACTTCTAGTCCCAACAGGAACTTCAGTCACTGAATCACAAAATCACAGAATTATTATAGTGCAGAAAGGAGGCCATTTGGCCTGTTGTGTCCACCCCAGTCCCAGTGATGCTAAATCCTGAAATTCTGAACGATTTTTCTGAATTTGGACTGGGGATGATCAGCAGAATTGGAGGTAAAATAGCAGAAATGACAGTTCTCATCTCTTTCCTTAGCCGCTCCAGGTCTTCAGCCAACATTTTCACAGGAGATCGGAGGAATCTCCAGGAAATTCAGATGTACTGTGTTTGCCATTGCCATGTGTTTATCAAAGGCCTGAGCCCAGGTTATGCCATTTATCAGAGAGGGGTGTGCAGAATGGGATCTGAACTCCACACTTCATCTCAGCAAATTGTACCCACCCACAGCAGGGCAAGCAAATAAAAAAAGAACTTGCATTTTAGCTAGCACCTTTTAAAACCTCAGCATGTCACAACACTCTTAGATACACAAATCTCTGACTCAGGTGAGAGAGCTACCAACTAGGCCACTGCAGGCTTGTACGCAAGACACAGAGGTGGGTTTAATGCCTTAGAAAGACCATTATGACAGACAGCCAATGGAGGATGCTGAAAGTTTTGTTGGCTGCTGAGCAGAAATTCCTCATTTTCTCCTCATGTGAAGCCCTCAGGGGCTTCAGTTTTGATCTTGCCAAATTCATCAAAATACCACAGGGATTGTGCCCAATGGACTGTGATACATGAGGGTGTTACTGCAGCTTCTAATCGGTTTTGGTGCAGCTGGAGTCTACAGGTGTAGCAATACTAAAGTGTGGAATGGAAGCTGCGGTCATTCAGGTAATAAACTCCATGGATTATATTGGGATGGCCCAGCTTTCTTTTGCTGGAAGCCAATCGTCAGTGATTTATACCATCAATCTAAGGCAGACTTGAAGAAAAGTTGAAATATCCAGAGGGCCTGGGGACAAATAGGTGGCAGGCTGTGAGGGGGAGGGTAAATCAGTTGAGAGACAGGCTCGGATGGCTTCCCAGTGCAGTACCCTTGCCAGGGCATTTTCTCAGTGAAGACTCTTAGGAGATGGTAGAATTAGAGGTTAAATGTTACCAGGTCCGTTAAGCTTATCAATCTTCAGTGCCTCAAACAAAGCTAAGGTCATTAATGTGTTTACATTCAAGGAGTGTGTAAAGCATTTGAACCTATCATGTCCTACTGTATCGGCGTCAATAGTAAGAAGTCTTACAACACCAGGTTAAAGTCCAACAGGTTTGTTTGGAATCACCAGCTTTCGAAGCACAGCTCCTTCAACAGGTATTGACTCACCTGATGAAGGAGCTGCGCTCCGAAAGCTAGTGATTCCAAACAAACCTGATGGACTTTAACCTGGTGTTGTAAAACTTCTTACTGTGCTCACCCCAGTCCAACACCGGCATCTCCACATCATCGTCAATAGTGAAAGTGAATGGAAAACATATATTTACATTTCAGCCAAATCCTACTACTAAATCTTTCAAAGGACCCATGTCATTTTTCTGGCCAATAATAGAACATATAAAGCTTTACCATGGGAATGCCATTTGACCAGTTGTTTTTAAAATGCATTTTTGGCATTCAATAGTGGCTTTTGTTAACTTGCAGTTGTATCTGAAACCGATACATGCAATCTTTCCAATGTTTTATACTTTGTAAAATGTTTATTGTTGAGGCTACTTGCTGGCTATTTACATAAATAACTTTATTTTTCTTCTCTGTATTTCCACCAACCAGTACACCCCAATCTCCGTTTTTGAAACCTTTTCTTTGTAGCTGAAAATTGAACCCATTCTTACAGCAAGCACAGCATGTTGTCCACAGCACTAATTTTCTCAATCGTGTGAAATCTGATAATATAATGATTATTGACATGCATTGAAGGGTAGTTAGGACAAGGAATGTTCCCACCAGAGACAGTTGCAGGAATAGACTCCATCCTGTCTGAAATTAAAAACGTAGAGAGGTATTAGAAATAGGACAATGTGGATAGTTCGTGCTGAGACCTGTGTGGTGATAATAATCAACCTCTGTGCTGTGAAACTACATTTCCCACATGGAAATCGAATATAATCTCAGGAGTATTGCTTCTAATTAATTGTTAAATATTACTTCCCAAATGTGGACAAAGGAAGAACCTCTTGCCTGTGTCCTCAACTATCTTGACTTGCCTGGTCTGGAGGGTAGTAGTTATGGGGAGAGGCTGAACAATCTTAGATTGTTTTCACTGGAACGAGCGAGGTTGAAGGGCGACCTAATAGAAGTTTACAAAAGTCTGAGTGGAATGGACAGAGTGGATAGTCAGAAGCTTTTTCCCAGGGTGGAAAAGTTAATTACTAGGAACATAGATTTAAGTTGCGAGGAGCAAAGTTTAGAGATTAGCGAGGCAGGACTTTTACACAGAGGGTGGTGAGTGCCTGGTACACCCTGCACGAGGAGGTAGTGGAAGCAGGTACGATAGTGGCGTTTAATAGGCATCTTGACAAATACATGAATAGGATGGGAATAGAGGGATATGGACCCCAGAAGTGCAGAAGGTTGGAGTATAGACAGGCGTCAAGGGCCTGTTCATGTGCTGTCCTGTTCTTTGTTCTTTGTACTATCTATTGAATAAGGTAACATGTTCTAACTTCTGACCAATTATCATAGTTTCATAATATGTATAGCTAATTTTAGGTATTGTGGATATGGTTCAAATAGAGTAAATTACATTGTGGATAAAACTTTTGGGGTCTAAAGAAACCTCTATATTCTCAGCGAATTTGGCTTTACATTTCCCGAGTCTTGATCCGTATAAAATATGGGAAGCTTACAGAGGTTGCTGTGCTGGTGCTGAGATTCTATAATAGAGGCCATTGTCTTGATTCTCTCCTGCTTGTGATAAAACAAAGGAAGAAAAGGCATTAATCGAAAAGCAAAGTACTTCTTCCTGAGGGACTGCAGGCTTAAAGTGGACTGACATGGGCTCACCTCTGTGATAGAGTGAGGGATTTACCTGCAGAATGTGCTTCTCTCTCCCGGTGAACTGGTGGTGCTCTGCTGTATTCTACATCCTACTGCAATGGTGGCTGCCCCGTTGAACACTTACTGCATCACAATGACAGGGCACTTCTCTGGGTGGTTGCTGCATCAGATGGATTGGCCATGCTAAATTTCACTTTAGTGTCCAGAGATATGCAGGTTATGTTACGGGGATAAGGTGGGGTTAACAGTGGTGTGGACATGGGTAAGCTGCTCTTTTAGAGGGCCAGAGCAGACTTGATGGGTCGAATGGCTTCCATCTGCACTAATCACTCTGTTATTCTATGATCGGCTCACTGTTGAAGGAGGCTGGATACAAACAGGTCTCCCTCACCCTATACCTCATCCTAACACTGGATGCCTGGGCAGCACGGTAGCACAGTGGTAAGCACTGTTGCTTCACAGCTCCAGGGTTCCAGGTTCGATTCCCGGCTGGGTCACTGGCTGTGTGGAGTTTGCACGTTTTTCCTGTGTCTGCATGTGTTTCCTCCAGATGGTCAGGTTTCCTCCCAGTCCAAAGATGTTCAGGTTAGATGGATTGGTCATGTTAAATTGCCCTTGGTGTCCAAAGATGTTGGGTGGGGTCACGGGGATAAGGTGGAGGTGTGGGTAGAGTGCTCTTTCCAAGGGTCGGTGCAGACTCGATGGGCCAAATGGCCTCCTTCTGCACTGTAAATTCGATGAAATCTATGAAAGGTCTCTCACACACACTCACACACACACACTCCTACATGATCAATGTTCTTCTGCTGGGGATAGGGAGTGCAGGACTGTGATGGGGGTTAAAGGAGTGGGGATGTGGATGAAGAATGGGGGTTAAAGTGGGGGTATGGGGGGTAAATGAGGGGGGATGGGGCATGAGGAATGAGGATGGAGGTGAAATAGGGATGTCGATTGAAGGAGGGAGGACGGGGAGGTGATAGGGGGCTGGGGGGATGGTAAGTGAAGCAAGCAGGGTGGGGGGGTGATGAAGTGGGGTTGAAGGAGATGGATGGGGTGAAGGAGGGGGTTTTGGGGAGGAGAGGGAGTGGATTAAATGGCTGCAATTCTTGTTCTCGCTTCCTGGGATTGGGATTTACTGGTGCACACCTCCAATCCAGCCCAGCCACATGACAGCCTCTCGGACCCATGCTTTTTCAGATTCAAACTCCCGAACACTGTGCTCCAAGCCTGGCTGCCCATTTCAGAATTACAAGCCCAATCAGGTACCTTGGGCTGGGTCTTCCCTGACATTCCTGTCACTCCTCACAGCACAGGCGCACAGTGCTTCAAGCCGCATGGGTAATATAGATCCGATGGGTGACTGTATCAGGAAAGAACTGCCTCTTACTCTGTCATTGACTCAGCAGAGTGATTGACATGTAAATTCTGAATGGCATATCAAAGTAGTTCTGTCCCTGTTTGGCTGTGAGAGACTCACTCATTATTTTGGGTCCCCCTGTCGTTTGGAGGCCCTGTGCCAGGACACGGTATGATTCATTGTAAATCCTCCCTGTTTTCCCACTCATTAGGACAGAATCACAAGAATGCCAAGTCTCAAGGGGGACAATAATTTATTCTTTATGAGAACAGGGTGCAGACTGGTAGGCGAGTGGACTGTAATTGGGCAAGGCATCGTCATGGAAATTTGTGACTACATTGGCAAAATACATGCCATTGTTAATGACAGGTCTGAATTCATATCCATTAGACACATCGCTAAGCATAGCCACACAGTCCTGTTCAATGGGTGGCACAGTGGTTAGCACTGTTGCCAAACAGTTCCAGGATCCCGGTTTCAATTTCGGCCTCGGGTGACTGTGTGGAGTTTGCACTTTCTTGCCGTGTCTGTATGGGTTTCCGCCGGGTGCTCCATTTTCCTCCCACAGTCCAAAGATGTGCAGGTTAGGTGGGTTGGCCACGCTAAGCTGCCCCTTCGTGTCTAAAAAGGTTAGATGGGGTTACTGGGTTACGGGGATAAGGTGGAAGCGTGGGTTTAAGGAGGGTGCTCTTTCCAAGGGCCGGTGCAGACTCGTGCAGACTTGATAGGCCGACTGGCCTCCTTCTGAACTGTAAACTCTATGATTCAAAGCAAGCTGCAGAAAAATTTGTAGGACTTGTTTAAGAATAACAATCTGCCGAGTGGTGTCTCATAGTTCACTTCGTTCATGTATCTATGGGCTGCCCAAGCCACACAAAAATGATATCCCTCTCTTACCTATGACTGGTTCTGCACAACATGAATTAGTCAAATAGTTTCTTTAATTTTTTTATTTGTTCATGGAATGTGGGCATGCCCATCCCTAAGGGCGATTTAGAGTCAACCCCATTGCTGTGGATTTGGAGTCACATATAGGCCAGACCAGGTAAGGATGGCAGATTTCCTTCCCTGAAGGACATTAGTGAACCAGATGGGTTTTACGGCAATCGGCAATGGTTTCATGGTCATCATTAAACTTTTAATTTGAATGGTGTGATTCGTATCCAGGTCCCCAGAGCATTACCCTGGGTCTCAGGATTACTAGTCCATTGCCAATACTACTATGCCACTGACTCCCCCTTAATTGTTACAACTAGTATCGAGCAAGTTTTCCACATAAATGGTGAAGGATTCATTCACATTTGTGAAGATCATACAGGACTTACATATCAAGTAAAATGTCCTGTGAAATGTCCATGTGCTCATTCAACCTTGCCAGTCTATTCACCAATGTACCATTCAAGGAAGCCATAGACATTTAGACCATGTCACCATATTACGGTGATCTAGACCCGCCACCATTGCGTGAATCAATATTCATTGATCTTACGAACTCAGCAGTTCAGTTTTAATGCCACAATGTAAGCCCAAATAGATATGGTTGCCATGGGATCCCTTTTAGACCCAGCTCTCGGTAACACCTTTGCCAGTTTCTGCAAGAAACACATCTTCGATGGAATGACCCCATCACCACCTACCCTGGATTATGCGTTTTTATATTTGAATCTGCAGTGATTTGTAAGAATTTCCGTAGCCCCTCAATGGGCTCCATCCTGCACCTTTGAAATAGAGCAGTCAAATAAGCTCCCTTTCCTCTGCAAATGTGTTTTTGACATGCAATATATGCATCAGGATTCCTCCAGTCCTGTGCGTTACAGGATCGGTCTTTATCGGTAACCTTGTAAGTTGGTTTGGAGATTCTTGATTCTGCAAGTTAGCTGAAAGATGTTATCCTGCTTCCTTTTCGATTGTGGCATTGCTGACTTATGACTTGCCTCCAGCAATCGGAGAGAGAGACTTTTTTACCTGCAAGCACAGGGATATCGAGTGGATGTTCTCCACCTGTGACCTTCACAGTAGCATAGTAGAACTACAACACTATCCAACTCACAGAGACAGGGCTGCAATTGTTTTTTAACCCTTTATCTTGTATGTTCCTGGAATGGGAAAAGCACAAACATGTCTCTCGCCCAGAAACTCACAACATGTCCAGAGACTGGAATATAACTCACAGAAGATAGTTTCTTCTGAGGTGGTAATCGACCTTCATTATTCCTTCATGAGATTACAGCTCAGTTTTTCATAGAATCATAGAATCCCGACACCAACCCTTCAAAAGACCACCATACCTCGGCCCAATTCCCTGCCCTATTCCTGCAACCCCACCCTAAGGGGCAATTTAGCATGGCCAATCCACCTAACCTGCACATCTTTGGACTGTGGGAGGAAACTAGACCGCCCGGAGGAAACACATGCAGATACGCGTAGTGTGTAAACCCCACACAGACAGTAACCCGAGGTCTGAATCGAACCTGGATCCCTGGTGCTGTGAGGCAGCAGTGCTAACCACTGTGCCACTGTGACGCCCCATTCCATTGCATCTGTTCCTTTGAAGTATCTCTGTTATCTCTGGACTAGTTGGTCATGTGTAATCCACATAGGCATTCCAGGAAGTAGTTATTTTACAGTGTTAGCCAGTCTCATTTAAAAGTTCAATCTTCCCGCAGGAATTTGGGGCTATGATCTGTTGTTTATACTTTGCATCAGTAGTCACCAAAGAGAAGAAATTGGTAGATGTTGAGTCTGGAGAAGGGTGTGTAGATAGCCTGGGTCACATTGAGATCCAAAAAGACGAGGTGTTGGGTGTCTTAAAAAATATTAAGGTAAATAAGTCCCCAGGGCCTGATGGGATCTACCCCAGAATACTGAAGGAGGCTGGAGAGGAAATTGCTGAGGCCTTGACAGAAATCTTTGGATCCTCACTGTCTTCAGGTGATGTCCCGGAGGACTGGAGAATAGCCAATGTTGTTCCTCTGCTTAAAAAGGGTAGCAAGGATAATCCAGGGAACTACAGGCTGGTGAGCCTTACTTCAGTGGTAGGGAAATTACTGGAGAGAATTCTTCGAGACAGGATCTACTCCCATTTGGAAGCAAATGGATGTATTAGTGAGAGGCAGCATGGTTTTGTGAAGGGGAGATCGTGTCTCACTAACTTGATAGAGTTTTTTGAGGAGGTCACAAAGATGATTGATGCAGGTAGGGCAGTGGATCTTGTCTACATGGACTTCAGTAAGGCTTTTGACAAGGTCCCTCATGGTAGACTAGTACAAAAGGTGAAGACATATGGGATTAGGGGTGAGCTGGCAAGGTGGATACAGAACTGGCTAGGTCATAGAAGGCAGAGAGTAGCAATGGAAGGATGCTTTTCTAATTGGAGGGCTGTGACCAGTGGTGTTCCACAGGGATCAGTGCTGGGACCTTTGCTGTTTGTAGTATATATAAATGATTTGGAGGAAAATGTAACTGGTCTGATTAGTAAGTTTGCAGACGACACAAAGGTTGGTGGAATTGCGGATAGCGATGAGGACTGTCAGAGGATACAGCAGGATTTAGATTGTTTGGAGACTTGGGCGGAGAGATGGCAGATGGAGTTTAATCCGGACAAATGTGAGGTAATGCATTTTGGAAGGTCTAATGCAGGTAGGGAATATACAGTGAATGGTAGAACCCTCAAGAGTATTGAAAGTCAAAGAGATCTAGGAGTACATGTCCACAGGTCACTGAAAGGGGCAACACACGTGGAGAAGGTAGTCAAGAAGGCATACGGCATGCTTGCCTTCATTGGCCGTGGCATTGAGTATAAGAATTGGCAAGTCATGTTGCAGCTGTATAGAACCTTAGTTAGGCCACACTTGGAGTATAGTGTTCAATTCTGGTCGCCACACTACCAGAAGGATGTGGAGGCTTTAGAGAGGGTGCAGAAGAGATTTACCAGAATGTTGCCTGGTATGGAGGGCATTAGCTATGAGGAGCGGTTGAATAAACTCGGTTTGTTCTCACTGGAACAAAGGAGGTTGAGGGGGCGACCTGATAGAGGCCTACAAAATTATGAGGGGCATAGACAGAGTGGATAGTCAGAGGCTTTTCCCCGGGGTAGAGGAGTCAATTACTAGGGGGCATAGGTTTAAGGTGAGAGGGGCAAGGTTTAGAGTAGATGCACGAGGCAAGTTTTTTACGCAGAGGGTAGTGGGTGCCTGGAACTCGTTACCGGAGGAGGTGGTGGATGCAGGGACGATAGTGACATTTAAGGGGCATCTTGACAAATACATGAATAGGATGGGAATAGAGGGATACGGACCCAGGAAGTGTAGAAGATTGTAGTTTAGTCGGGCAGCATTGTCGGCACCGGCTTGGAGGGCCGAAGGGCCTGTTCCCGCGCTGTACATTTCTTTGTTCTTTGTTCTTTGTTCTCTTTGTTCTTTGTTCCTTGTCATGACACGAAGATGGAGAAACTAGGAGAATGGGACAGAGTGTTTACAGGAAGAGGGCTGAGAGGAACTAGCATCGAGGTAGCTGTGGGAGTCAGTGGGCTTATAGTGAATATTTGTCGACAGTCTATCCACAGATATGGAAATAGGGAAGTTGAGAAGGGAAGTGGAGAGTGGATGAGCGATCATGTTAGCTCAGTGGGCTAGACAGCTGGTTTGTAATGCAGAACAAGGCCAGCAGCACGGGTTCAATTCCCGTACCAGCTGAGAATTCTGAATTCTCCCTAGGGGCTTTTCACAGTAACTTCATTGCAGTGTTAAGGTAAGCCTACTTGTGACAATAAAAAGAAAAAAAAAGGTGAGAGGAGGATGAAAATTGGAAGTAAAGTTGACACGTTTTCCAGTTACAGGCAAGAACTGGAAGCAAGACAGCTACGGTGCTGAATGTAACAGGAGAAGGGGTGACAAAAGGGACTGGTTTGCAACAAAGAATATCCCCATATCCCACGAAAGGCAGGACAATAGCGATTCCCAATAAAAAAGACGTTTATTTGAAGGAAATGAGTGGAGTTCAAGGAGAAGTTGTCCCGGAAACTAGTGGGCCTCAATTGGAGGAAGAAGTGGAGATGCAAAAAGAAAAACTGAACCTTATTCAGGAAAGTGCGGCATGGTTAGTCCGTTGGGAGAAGAGTGAATGTATATTGAGGGCCACAAAGCTACCATTGTGGGAAGTGAGCCGACTGGTTAATTAAGCAAGGCCATCAGATACAAAAGAAACCATCCTGCAAAATACAGTCCTATGGTGATGCATTAGCTGTTGCCATTGTAATGTAGAAATCGCAGCTGCATTGCAAACAAACTTCACTCTAACAAAACAATCAAGTAATTTCAGAACAAAACTGGCTGTGATAGAATATTCCAACACTACATCAACAGCAGGGGAGAGTGTTGCTCTTCAGTGTTTCAACGCAGAAATGTCGTGGATGAAATGAACAAAAGCTGTACTGCCATTTATTCCACAATATCCACATGCGGTATAGAACAGGCTGCAGGAAAGTAAACGATTAAACTCTGTGCTAAAAAAGGCAATTTAAAATTAATGATCAAAACCAGAGTGGTACAGATGGATTACTGTTTGAGAAAATGGTTGATGGAGGTACATCCAATTAAAGTCGAGATCCATTCATAAAGTCATTAACTGAGGTGTGGGATGTCCATAATTTTCATTGTTTTTTCTGGCCCTGCTGGATGGGGAATTGCTGTGCCACTCCTACTCTCTCTGCCTCTCATTCTGTGTACAGACAGCATTCCTTTGAAGGAAAATATGTAAACAAAATGACATTGAATTACAAAGACGATTAGCAGCAGCAACAGTGCCTTGGAGTGAGGAGGACTCGTGCCACAGAGTATAGCTTGTGGCAAGACTTACACCTGGGGAGGCTGTTGCACTGCAACTACAACACGGTTTTGGCTGACCAGTAGACTTCGCACTCTTACCACCCGTCATAAGCATACATAGAAAATCGACCGCAGAAACAGACCATTTGATCCAACTGGTCCAAGCCGATATTTATGCTCCACGTGAGCTTCCTCTCACCCTACTTCACCTCACCATATTAACATTCATTTCCATTCCTTTCTCCCTCATGTACTTATCCCCCTTAAATGCATCAATGCTGATCTTAATGCCCCAAAGTCAAAATGCTTCTTAATGTATCTTGCCAATGAAAGAGAGTATGATTTCCCTATGTACGTAGCACATTACATAGCTACTGAAGTCACTGTCTGGCCTCAGTTTCAACATCTGAGGAGCTGGTCAGTCCCATTGCACCCATTGCCACCTCCAACCAGCTCCAACGTAAAGTAGTAATTAGGATCCTATTTATGACGGAGAAGTCCAGATCTTCACATTGAAAGGGGTGCATCGTCTGAATTATACCGCCGACACCAGCCACGCTCCCCTTTTCAATATTCCTTTCAGGGAAATGTTTTTAGTCAATAGGAAGCAAATCCAACAAGAAGAAAGTACTGTTCCGGACTTCGTTTTAGGGAATAAAGCTGGGCAGACGGACGAGGTATCAGTGGGAGATCATTTTCATGGCAGTGATCATAATTCAGTTAAATTTAGGGTAGGTATGGAAAAGGATAACGATAGACTGAGAGTATGGGCGCGATTCTCCAAAATGGTGACTAAATGTTCGCGCCATCGTGAACGCCGTCGCGTTTCACGACGGCGTTCACGACGACTCGGGGACAACCGATTCTGGCCCCAACAGGGGGCCAGCATGGCGCTGGAGCAGTTCACGCCGCTCCAGCCTCCCTTACTGGTGCCAAATGGGCGCCAACCCGCGCTTGCACAGTTGCACTGCGCCAACCCGCATATGCGTGGGGGACTTCTTCAGCGCGCCAGCCACTACGCAACATGGCGTGGGGGTTCAGAGGCCGGCCGTGCCGATCGGTGGACCCCAATCATGGGCCAGACCCCATCGGAGGCTCCCCCGGGGACTGTACCCCACTCCCACCCCACAGGCCACCCCCCAACCCTTCGCGCAGAGGTCCCGCCGGCAGCGACCAGGGGTGAACGGCGCCGGCGGGACTCTGCCTTTTCCGCGCGGCCGCTCGGCCCATCTGGACCGGAGAATCGGCGGCCCGCCGCGGATAGTGGCCCACGACCGGCGTTGCGCCAAACGCGCCGCCGCAAATGGCGCTGATTTGCCGCACCTCGGAGAATCGCGCGCCGTCGTCGGGGCGGCATGGTGAGGTTGCAGCGATTCTCCGGCCCGGCGTGGGGCTCGGAGAATCGCGCCCATCAAGTTTTAAATTGGGGAAGGACCAATTTTTCTAAGCAGGAATGTGACTCGGATATAGTTACTTGGAGGTGAATCAGTGTCAGAGCCATGGGAGGCAATCTGGGAGGAGTAAGAATGAGTTCAGAAGAAATAATAATCTATAATAATCTATATTAGTGTCACAAGGAGGCAATTAACTGATTAACTGCAATGAAGTTACTGTGAAAATCCCCTAATCGCCACACTCTGGTGCCTGTTCGGGTACACTGAGGGAGAAATCAGAATGTCCAATTCACCTAACAAACACGTCTTTCTGGACTTGTGGGAGGAAACTGGAGCACCCGGAGGAAACCCACGCAGACACGGGGAGAACATGCAGACTCCGCACAGACAGTGACCGTACTGTGAATCGTTCCCGGGTCTCTGGAGCTGTGAAGTGCTACCTACTGTGCTACTGTGGTATATTTCCACAAAGAGAAAGGGTGGGCCCCTAAAAGTAGACCTCCCTGGATGTGAGAGAGATCACACGGTAGGCTAGGGCAAAAAAGAAAGCGTATTTCAGGTGCTAAGAGCTCAATATTACAGAAAGCCTAGAGGAATATGGAGCGTAGTGGTGAAATTAGAAAGGAAGTTAGGAAAAACTGTGGAGAGACTGGAGAATGGACATTATTCTTCTGAGAGCAGACAAAGGTCAGTGGAGATTTAAGAAAGTTGTTTAAAATTACAATTGAGTTTGGTTGAGTAGATCAGGATAACTGCTGCAAAAGAACAAGAATTAAGGTGAGGAGAATTACTTTTACCCAGAGGCTTGCTGTGATTTGGAATTTGCTCCCTGGAAGGGATGTTGGCAACCGTGAAACAGGGTATTGGATACTTGCTTAAAAGGTAAAACTTGCAGGGTTAAGGGGCAAAGTGAATTTGTTAGCTCTTTCACAGAACCAGACACAGGCACAATGGACTGATTTATATCTTTCTCTCCTGTACCATGATATGGTGCCCATCAATTTGAAAGCAGCTTGTGTATTGAATGCAGTGCAGTGTACAGTCTTTGCTCCCTTTTCCCTGGCCCTCCTTCCCCTCGCAGGCAAGGCATCGGAGCGCAATAACAATTAATGTGCTGGTTTGAGTTGAACGCAAATGTATCACAGACTCACATTCCCGATCAATTGATCTGTGAACGCACCACAGACCCTGCTGTGTGAAGACTGTAAATATGCAGTTTATTGTCCAAGAGAGCAAGATTCATTGCAGTAGCTGTTCATGTAAAAATATAATATACCGGATTAATGAAAATAAATGTACGATGGGCCATCTACTTTGCCATTTAGGAAAAGAAAATTAGAAAGTGTGCTTGGGATCTGAGGCACTTATTGTGCAACTGTAAATTGGAATTGGATTTTCCTTTATTAATACTGATAAAATAGGACAGTTCACTGTCGTTGAGTCACCCAAATAGTGCAGCATGGCATTAACCTGATAGAAGTGTGCATTATCTTTTTCAGATATGAAGGATGGACAAATATTTAATGTGATGATGAAGAGTTGCTAGAAATAACAGATTATTTTTAGGCAACGATCTATCTTCTTTATTTATACGGGAAACTTCTTTACTCAGAGAGTGGTGAGAAAGTGGAACTTTCCAGCACAGAGAGTAGTTGAGGGGAACACTACAGCCCAGTCTGTGTGTTGGTCTCACCCCTACAATACAATGATGTGCAGGGTAGGTGTATTGGCAACGCTAAATTTCCCCTCAATTGGAAGCTTTTTTAAAAAGAAAATATTCCAGATAGGTTTAAGAGGAAGGAGAAAATAATATATTGTTAGTGTTAGATGAAGTAGAATTTTAAAGGAGGCTCATCAGCCCCAGCACAGGCCAGTTGGGTGACCGACCAAATGGCCAGTTTCTGTGCTGTATTTTCACATTTGGGTCAGAATTCTCCGGACCTTCGCTGGGACTCTCTGGTCCCATAGGCAGATCACCGCTGCCCATCGGTCTCCCGGTGGCGTGGGGTGGCTTCAATGGGAATTCCCATTGACAGTGGCAGGAACAGAGAATCGCGCGGCCTCCGAGAAATGCACGGCTGGAAGGCTGGAGAATCCCACAGTAATCTTTGAGGTGTTCTATATCTATTCTTCCCTGATTGGCCAAATGGTAAAGCCAAAGAGGAGTCAAGTTGGCAGACTTGGGATAGGTGGTCCTTTAATGCAAGTGGAACTACCCTGACCTCAGCAACTTGGTAAATTTAACACCCGTCTCTTGCCTATGTGCCCCTTGACCTCACACCCAAAGTCAGTCAGTATTCTGCATGAAAAGCCAACAGCAGAAGTGGGATGATGTAGACAGAGCTAAGCAATTCCGCAACCAATGAACCAGACTAAGGCTCTGTGTCTTGCCACATTCAACCATGAGTGGTGGTGGACAGTTAAGGGAGGAGGAAGTTCCATGAACATCCTCAGCTTCAGTGATGGCAGAATTGAGAGCAAGCATATGAGTATTAAAGTCAAGTCTGAAGTTTATGCAACCATCTTCAACCAGATGTGCTGAGTGGGTGGTCCTCCCAGTTTAATCTTTCCCTAGCATCGCAGATGTCAGTTTTCCACCTTGTCAATTCACTTTGTGTGATATCAAGAAACGGCAGAGTGCACAGCAAACAATGAGCCCTGATAACATCTTGGCAATAGTACTTTTGCCCCAGTACTAGCTGCAGCCCTAAACAAGCTGTTCCTGTAGAGTGACAGCACTGACATCTCCCCTACAATATGGAAAATTGCCCAGGTCTGCCCTGTCCACAGAACTAAGGACTAATCCAACACAGTCAATTACTGTCCCATCAGTCTACTCTTGATCATCAGCAAAGTGATGGAAAATATCACTGACAGTGCTATCAAGTGGCAGTTAATCAGCAATAATCTGCTGACTAATGGGAAGTTTGGGTTCCGTCAGGGCCACTCGGTTCCTGACCCCATGACAGTCAAAAATGGACAAGAGTTGAATTCCAGAGTTTAGTTGAGAGTGACATCAAGGTAGCATTTGACAAAACATGATATCAATGAAGTAAATTTGAAGTCAATGGGAATCAGAGGAAAACTCTCCACTGTTTGGAGCTATACCTAGTACAAAGGAAGATAGTTGTAATTGTTGAAGCCAATTATCACAGCCCCAGGACAATGCTTCAGGATTTCTTCAGGGCAGCGTCGCAGGCTCAATCATCTTTAGGAGCCACATCAATCACCTTCCCCCCATGAAATTAGTGGGGAAGATGATTCAGCTCCATTCACATCCCTGCCGTCCCACACCTGGGCTTGAGCACAAAAATCAAAGTGAATACCGACCTTACCAATGACGCTCACATCCCATTAACAATTTTTTAAAATTTACCTGGAATGCAAAAAGGTGTGAGTGGATGGGTGGATGGGGAGTTCTGGTTTCAGGATAATCTCTCAATGTACAGGAGAAGGGAGATCCTAGAGAAGGAGCTTAGGCCTAAATTTTCCATATTGGGATTTGGAAGTGCTGTTATACGCCACCTCTTTTCCTGGAAATTAAGCAAAGTCAAAGTAAATTTTTCATAAATGTACTCTCTTTTGGCCTGTTCTGACCTGTCTCATCTGTCCATGAAGCTAAGCGAGCAGGTGAGACCCAGACTCATTCCAGCTCAGGACCACCATTATAATAAACCCTGAGCTCTGATGGAATTGTTTGGAAAACTGATCAACAAACTTAGCAAAGAGCGATACCGGTTCCATCAATGTATCCTTACCTCCTGCTCAATAAGGTTGGTTAAGATTCAATATATTGTAATGGTTCACAAAGTGAGCTGATTTCAAATCACCCCCTTAAATTTCCGAATTACGCCTTGTAAGGGTCCTTCCTGTTTATTCCCTTCTTTCCTTTTTCTTTTATTTTGCTGTCAGCATTTTTGCTCCATGGATGATTAATGGACATGTATCTTTGAGTCAAGTAGCAGAGGAATGAGAAATTCGGAAGTTACAGGAGAAAGCACTCTGCTAGCCTCTGCTAATTTGAACAGGAACTTCAGACTTTTAGACATCAGAGAGAGAGAAGAGGTGGGACTCGGTTTGATTGATTGGCTGGTGGCCAAGGAATTGGCCAAAAGGCCATACTCTGCCCAGTAACAGGTAGTGATTGGATCCTATCCCAGTGGAATGGTTCTCAGAGATATGAGGGAGCAGTTGGGTCATAGACACAGAAAAACAAGGACTGCTTTCTCTCTCTCTCTCTCCAGAAAGACTGTGAGTGCTGTATTCCTGAAACTACAGAAACCTGGAGGAATCTACATTAAAACCTCGAACTGAAAGCAAAGTTTGAAGAGGAGTAAGGTGCTGGAAACACCCTTCTGAAACAAAGACTCTTTTCACTTTTACTTATGTTATTTTTTTTACCCCCTTTCTTCCCCTTTGTGTTTGTTTGTCTTATGTGTGTGTGTGTGTGCAGGGTGGGGGAACGTTAAAGTGGGAAATTAGGAATTCGATCATAGTTAACCAGTTATTTTGCTGAATATACAGCATTGGATCAGGAGAAAAAGGGAAGCTTATGACAGATATTGATGGCTCAGAACAGCAGAAGCCCTAGAGACAGATATAATGTTATAAGAGGGAACTTAAAAAGGAAATTAGGAGAGCAAAAAGGGACACAAAAGGATACTGGCAGGTAAAATAAAGGAAAATCCTACATTGTTTTACAAGTACATTAAGGGTAAAAGGATAACTAGGGAAAGAGTAGGGTCCATTAAGGACTACAGTGGTAATTTGTGTGTGGAGACGGAGGATGTAGGTAGGGTTCCAAATGAATATATTGTGTCAGTGTTCATTCGCGTGAGGGACAGTGTGGGTATAGAAATTAGAGGGAAGGAATGTAATAACATTTAAAAGATTAACATGGACAAAGTTTGTTGATCAAGCCTGAATGGTTTGGCAGGCTTAAAAGTAGACAAATCTCCAGGGCCAGATGAAATGTATCCCAAGCTGCTGAGTGAGGCAAGGGAAGAAATAGCAGGGGCGCTGGCAATACTTTCCAACTCCTCTCTGGCCACGTGAGAGGTGCCTGAGGACTGAAGGATAACCAATGTGGTACCATTATTCAAGAAGGGAGGAAGGGATAAACCTGGAAACTACAGGCTAGTCAGTCTAACCTTAGTGATGGGGAAACTATTGATAGCAATTCTAAGAGAGAGAACTAATCTGCATTTGGAGAGGCAGGGATTAATCAAGAACAGTCAGCATGGATTTGTTAAGGGGAGGTCATGTCTGACCCACTTGATTGAATATTTTGAAGAGGTGACCAGGTGTGTAGATGAGGGAAAGGCATTTGACGTAGTCTACTTAGACTTCAGCAAGGCTTTTGATAAGGCACCACATGGGAGATTAATAGCGAAGGTAAGAGCCCATAGGATCCAAGGAAAGTTGGCAAATTAAATCCAAACTCGGCTGAATCGCAGGAAGCAGAGGTCGATGGGTGTTTTTCTTGCTGGAAACCTGTGTCCAGTGGGGTCCCACAGGGATCAGTTTTGGGGCCCTTGGTGTTTGTGGTTTATATAAATGATTTAGATATGAATGTAGGACGGTTGATCAGTAAGTTCACGGATGATATAATTGGTAAAATTGCTGGGGTGGTAAATAGTGAGGAGGATATCTTTCGATTACAGGAATATATAAACGGGCTGGTCAGATGGGCTGATCAGTGGCAAATGGAATTCAATCTGGATAAGTGTGAGGTGATGCACTTGGGCAGAACAAACAAGGCAAGGGAATAAATGATAAACGGCAGGACTCTGGGAAGCACCGAGGATCAGAGGGACATTGGTGTGCATGTACACCGGTTAAGGTAGCAGAGCAGTGTTAAGAAGGCACATGGTATCTTGCCTTTATTAGCCGAGGCATAGAGTTTCAGAGCAAGGAGGTTATGCTGGAACTGCATAAAATGTTGGTTAGGCTACAGCTAGAGTATTGTGTGCAGTTCTGGAATCCACATTATAGGAAGGATGTGATAGGACTGGAAATGGTACAGATGAGGTTTATCCGGATGTTGCCTGGGCTGCAGAGTTTTAGTTATGAAGAGAGATTGGATAGACCTGGATTGTTTTCCTTCGAGCAGAGGAGACTGAATTGGGACATGACTGAGATGTGTAAAGTTATGAGGGCATGGATAGAATAAACAGGAAGGAATCTTTCTCCTTGATGGAGAAATCAATGACCAAGGGGCATAGATTTAAGGTAAGGGGCAGAAGGTTTAGAGGGGATGTGAAGAAAAACCTTTTCACCCAGAGGGTGGTGGAGGCAGAGACCCTCATAACATTTAAGAAGCATTTAGATGTGCACTTGCGATTCCATGGCATACAAGGCTATGCGACATGTGCTGGGAAATGGGATGAAGGTAGTTGGTGGTTGCTTTTGACCTGCGCAGTCTCGATGGGCCAAAGGGCCTTTTCTGTGCGGTATGACACTATGACTCTATGACACTGGTACGATGGCTCAGTGGTTCGCACTGCTGCCTCACGGCGCTGAGGATCTGGGTTCGATCCCAACCCCAGGTCACTGTCCGTGTAGAGTTTGCACATTCTCGCCGTGCCTGCATTGGTCTCACCCCACAACCTAAAGATGTGCAGGGTAGGTGGATTGGCCACGCTAAGTTGCCCTTTAATTGGAAAACAAATTGGGTACTTTAAATTTAAAATAAATAAATAAACAGTGATTGTATTTAAACTTATAAACCTGGTAACTGTAATCATTGGACAGCCAAGGGCCAAAGACTTTGGGTATTTTTCTCAGAAATATTGGTTAATTCACTTGCGTTGTGACTCCAGATCAAGTGGGGCAGGAATTGATTGTGGACTAGCCCAGGGTGTCATAACAATCCACTGCATGTAACCTTTTCCCCTTCCCCCTCTATGCCTCATCAGTCTCTACTGGAAATATGTGAGTCTCTCCCTTTCCTATCTGACAGTCGAACCATTAAACCAAGGCTTTGTCTGCCCTCTCTGGTGGATGTGAATCATCCTCTGCTGCTATTCCAAAGAAGAGCAGGTGTTACAGTAGCCGGAGCAGATCCCAACTTATATTTGGAAAGCGGACGAGACCCTAACAATGTTTCAATTTCGTAGACTGTGAGGAAAGGATGCTTTGCTTCAGGAGTGATTCCATTGACAACTAGGGATCTTTTATATTAAACCAAACTTTATTATTAACATAGGATTAACCCCATTAACATCCAGGAGAAAATAGCTCCTCAATTAACATTTAAACAGTTCTAAAAAATATATATAAAAAGGTTTTTGAGCTTAATTCTCATCTACTTCTAAAATTTCAATTCAGCAAAATCCACACAGAGATCAAATGTCATTTATTAATAAAGTTAACACTCAGTGGCTTACAGATTTATACACATAGTTCTTGGGAGAGAAGCTTTCAGAAGTCAGCCTGGAAAACACAACCTCTTTTCACAGACATAGGTTGAGAGGTGATTTTGAACTGAGATGAGGAGGAACCTCTTCACACAGAGAGTGATGAATTTGTGGAACTTGCTGCCCCATAGTGTGGTGGAGTCATTAAATGGTTTCAAGAGGAGATAGATCTTTTTATGATAGAAACTGGGTGAAAGGAATATGGAGAACAGGTCGGGAGGTGGATTTCAGATCAGGAAGAGATTGGCTATGATCTGTGTCATGAGAATGTCGCTTTAAGAAATGGTTAGCTGCTCATGTTACTGCAGTGATGTCAGAGTGTGGGTGGAGCTGAACTCTGGTTCTGCTTCTTAGTTTCACTTTGAAAAAAGCTTGGGTGTGTCTGTCTTTTTGATTTTGTTTTTCAGTGTGTTGCAGCTGAAGTCAGCCAAAGCAGCTGTATTGCTGTTCTCTCTGCCATGAAGGACTATCTCTTAATCATTTGGTGAATTCAGAATTATAAATGTTTTCAGTATTGAATGTAAACCCTGATGTGCTTCTGTTTAAAGGTTTGTTAAGTCTTTTGGGTGTGAAAGGACAGCATACAGGTTACTTAGTGTTGTATTCTTTGGGGGGTGTATTTGATTTACTGGTTGCTAAGATTGTTTGTTTTGTCACTGTTTGTTTTAGAAAGGTTAACTTGGGTTCATAGAATAAACATTGTTTTGCTTTAAAAAATACTTTTCCATTTCTGCTGTACCATACCTGTAGAGTGGGCCGTGTGCTCCCCATAACACAATCTATTAAAAGTTGTGGGTCAGGTGAACTCCATGATACACTTTGGGATTCTCTAAGCCCTGACCCATAACATCTGATTGAATGGTGCAGCACGCTGGATGGGCTGAATTGCCTACTTCTGCTCACAATTCCTATGTTCCTCAGAATCCAGAGCAGAGCTCTGAAATTAACCTAAAAATAACAGACATAGGGAAGGGTTGAAAACAAAACTAAAAAACAGACCCAGACACTCCCATGAACGACATCACAGCCTGCTTAGCTGTTAACCCCTTAATCACTGGTTGAGCAACATTTGGGGTGTGATTCAATGGAAATAAATCTCTGCCTGGTTTTGGGTGTGTTTAGCGAGGTTTTTCTCGGTGGCTGCACTGCAGAGAATCACCCCGTTATTCAACGGCACTTTGTTGGATTTTTTTGGCCTCAGAGAGTTTTTCTTTTAAATTTAGAGTACCCAATTCATTTTTTCCAATTAAGGGGCAATTTAGCGTGGCCAATTCACCGACCCTGCACATCTTTGGAGTGTGGGGGCAAAACCCACGCAAACACGGGGTGAATGTGCAAACTCTACATGGACAGTGTGGAGCCAGGATCGAACCTGGGACCTCGGCGCCGTGAGGCAGCAGTGCTAACCACTGTGCAACCGTGCTGCCCAGCCCTCAGGGACTTTCTCAACACCGAAGCCGCAGTTGTGTCATTTCCTGCTGGCAAGCCCAGCAAGAAAGTCTTGCAGATCAGGTGCCCAGATCTTACCCTAGCCACCTTTCAACCGCCCCCTGTTTTCAACCCCTGGCAGTGCCAGCCTGGCACTGGGCACCTTGGCACTGTTACCCTGGCATGCTGGCAGTGCCACCGTGGCACCCTGGAAGTGCCATGGTGGCACTGTCAGGGTGCCAGGTTTTCAGTGTCAAGGTGCCCAGAGGGAATGCCAGGGTGCCACACCACCCTGTCCCCGACCACCTGAGGCTCTCTAATTCCGTGGGAGACCCCGCTTCGTACCATTATGACCGGTAAACATTTGTGCAAACCAGTACCTTGGCGACGTCTCCCAGGTGCGGCCAGCCAGTCCCAGATGCTGGGAGAATGACACGAACGCATATTTAAATGATCCCAATGGCTCAATTAAATATGGATATCTGGGGCATGCCCAATGAGAGTGATATCCAGATCGCATTACCTTGCGCAATTTTGTTAAATCTTGCGAGGCGTTTTGAATGTCGCAAATCTCGCAAGAGGTCTCTCGCGAGATTCAACGGCCTCGTCCCGACACCAAGTCAGGTGCAACGAGGTTGCTAAATCACGACCACAATCTGCAACAGGCGCATGACAATATGTATGAAAACTTCCTCGACTCGTCACACAGGAGACTTCTCCTTCATGTTCCAGTCGATATTCACCCCTCAAACAACATCAGTTAAAAACTGATATTTTCTTTTTGGTAATTTACCTTATTGTGTGTGGCAGCTTTCTGACAACAAATTGGTTTCTGACATCACAACTCAGACTCTATTTCAAAGTACTTCCTGAACTGTAAAGTGATTTGGGAAATCCTGAGGTTATGAAATGCATTGTGTACATACAAGTCTTTCTTTGTGTTAAAGGAAAAGATGGGGCATTGCCTCAGCAAAGACAATCAATGCAACATTGCTCTTCGAAGGTTATTTTCTCAATACGTTTCATTCCCCTTTTCAATTGAAATCCCCAGAGGGACGAAAGGGTGCCTGGAGAAAAGGTCAGTGAATTCAAAGCAGACCTTTCCCTCTCCCAGTGAATCAAGCGCTGTGAATATAGTGAAATCAAAAGTGAACACATACTCACAGTAGCACATCCAGTGCAGGGCGATTGACATGGACCAGTCATATTGTTGAAATATAGAGAGCAGGGAGAGAAAAATGGATAGCTGACTATGTGAAATGTCCTTTAGTGAAATCTACAATCTATCACCGGCTCAACATCCATTTAAACTCATCAGTTTAACTCTCCAGGGCAAACTGTGATCTTTTAGAAATCTCCAGCTCAGGTCTTCGTTTGACATTAATTATTTAACATCTGAGTAATCTTTGACTTGAGTTCCTGTCTCGGCAGCTTTGGCAATAGCATCATCCTCTGGTCACCCAGAACAGCTCGAATGAAAGGGTCGGTAGTGGATCCTGGGAAAGGTTTCCAACCCTCCAGGATTATCCCGGAGCTCCCAGATAAATCTCCAGGACACTGCGGCAGCATCCCAGGAGAAACATCATTGGAATCCCATTGTACTGAATTGTCCAATCATGTTTGCTTTCCGATCGATATGGGAAAAATGGAAACATAGAAGATAAGAGCAGGAGGAGGCCATTCGGCCCTTCGAGCCTGCGCCACCATTGATCACGATCAACAAGCCTCAACTACTTCCTGTGGTAATGAACTCCACAGGCTCACTACTCTTTGAATGAAGAAATGTCTCCTCATCTCTGTCCTAAATGGTCTACCTCAAATCCTCAGACTATGACTCCTGGTTCTCGACACACTCGCCATCGGGAACATCCTCCCTGCAGCCAACCTATCTAGTCCTGTTAGAATTTTATAAGTCTCTATGAGATCCCCCCTCATTTGGCAGAACTCCAGTTTTGAAAAATATCGTAATCTAGTCAATCTCTCTTCATATGTCAGATCCACCATCCCAGGAATCAGTCTAGTAAACCTTCGCTGCACTCCCTCGAGAGCAAGAACACCCTTCCTCAGAAAAGGAGACCAAAACTGCACACAATATCCTAGGTGTGGCCTCACCAAGGCCCTGTAAAATTACAACAACACTTCCCTGCTCCTGTACTCAAAACGTCTCGCAATGAAAGCCAACATACCATTTGCCTTCTTTACCGCCTGCTGTACCTGCATGCTTACCTTCAGTGACTGGTGCACAAGGACACCCAGGTCCTGCTGCACACTCCCCTCTCCAAGTTTACAGCCAATCAGGTAGTAATCTGCCTTCTTGCTTTTGCTTCCATAGTGAATAACCTCACATTTATCCAAATTATACTGCATCTGCCATTGATTTGCCCATCGCCCAACCTGCCCAGATCATGCTGAAGAATCTCTGCATCCTCATCACAATTCACCCTCCCACCCAATTTGGTATCATCTACAAACTTTGAGGTGTTGCATTTTGTTCCCTTGTCCAAAGCATTAATATATATTGTGAATAGCTGGGGTCCCAGCACCGTTCACTGTGGTACCCCATTAGTTACTGCCTGCCAATTTGAAAAGGACCTGCTAATTCCTATTCTTTGCTTCCTTTCTGACAACCAGTTTTCTATCCACCTCAATACACATCCCCCAATACGATGCATGTGAGGAAGTACATGTTGACTGACCATTGGCAGAGCACGGAGGCCGAGATCAGGAAGAGGGAGAGAAGGAGAATTTTTTTTCTCTCAGAGGACATGAGTCTGTGGAATTCTCTTCCCCACGGAGGTTGGGTCATTGAATTCATCCAAGGCTCTGTTAGACATGCTTTTGATAGACAAGGGAATTGAGGGTCATGAGGGGACAAACAGGGAAGTGGAGTTGAGGCCATAACCAGATTAGCCATGATCTTATCAAATGGTGGAGCTAGCTCGATGGGCAGAATGGCCTACTCCCACTCCTAAATATATTCCCAATTTCCATTGTGATAACACCCTCCAGGAACATGGTGAATGAAATTTGACAACTTCTAGAAGTTCCATTTTAAATAGTCTTTCAACTTTAAAACTAAAGTGCTCTGCTGCGAGAGGAACAACGGTGTTGTTTTGTTAAAAGAACCTCTTTAATGTTATTCAGATAAAGTGACACTGAAAGTGCTGTGGGATGGAGAGATTTCCACCTCTTAGACATCCTTTTTGTTCCACTAAGTTGGCTTTGGGCTGATAACATGTCAGATATTTTGTCTTCCTCGATTTTTCACCTGTCCTTGCTTCAGCTTTTGATGAATGAGTGCAGACTTCTACTCATTTCTGAAGTGAAAGAGCCCTCAACACTGAGTGAGCACTGTGTACACCTGCGTTCTAACACCGTGCTTTGTGATTGAGGTTTTGGCATGTCAGTGTTTAGTCAGTCTGTCACTGAGGTGCATGAAAAACACAGCACTTTTCAAAACAAACAGCGCTTGGACACTTGTGCTTCTTGCAGCATTTGTTGTGTCTGCGGGCTTGAATTTTCATTTGTCTTCCAGCTAACACATCGCAGCTTTTGTGCGAGTTTAATTAAGGCATAATTGGACTGGCCTTGATTCAGTTTTACAATCCACTGTAATCTAAATTAACTCCGACCTAGCAGACACAAACTCAAATCTAAACCCGTGATATTGGCTTGCAGCCCAAAATAATGAGGAAAAAAAATCATCTCAACATCAAACAGGGTGCAGAATGGGGACCAAATCCAATCCTTATCTTGGAAGGATTAAGTTAATATTAACTCGGACTGACAAATTCCATTTCATAACGTTGAAACTTTCATTCCATTCAAAGTGGTGTGGCTCACAGAGCCATCCCGCCATCAGAACTGCCTTAGAGAAGACCATTCTCAGCAACTCATTGCTCATAATTCACTATCTTTGCAATCAACTCTACAACCCTCTGAAATCTCCATACGTCCCTCAATTATTCACTCTTGAGTGTCGCCAATTTCCATAGCTTGACCATTGGCGGCCATGCCTTCAACTTTCTCGGCCCCAAACTCTGGCATTCACTCACCTAACCTCACTGTCTCTTCAGCTTTCTCCCCTTCATTAAAACCTACCTCTTTGACAAGGTCTAGTCAACTCCTAATTCATAGTCAACTCTAATTCATAGAAACCGTACAGTGCAGAAGGAGACCATTGGCCCATTGAGTTTGCACCCACCCTCCAAAAGAGCACCCTACCTAGGCCCACTCTCCCACCTCTCCTCAGAACCCCACCTAACATTTTTGGGCACTAAGAGGGCAATTTAACATGGCCAATCTAATCTGTGCATCTTTGGACTATGGCAGGAAAGCGGAGCACACTGAGGAAACCCACACAGACACGAGGAGTAAGTGCAAACTCCACACAGACAGTCATCCAAGGTCAGAGTTGAACTTGGGTTCCTGGTGCTGTGAGGCAGTAGCGCTGACCACTGTTGTCACTGTTACATTGGTTGATGCCAAATCTTGCTTGAAAAAGTTCCATTGATGCACCTTGGTTTATTTTACTATGTTACAAGCAGGCGCTATATGTGCATAAATGTAAGCTGTTATTGATGTTGCTGTTCATCCCAGCATTCTTGTAATCGTCTGAAGAAAGCTCTTTCCCAGACATTATTGAAGACCAATTGCCTTGGGCAATGAACTTTCCTTTTGATTCCGAAAGAAGTAGTCCTAGCTTCAGAAGTTAAAAAATCTTAAATATTCATTGAAAAAACTCAACCAGTTAGCCTTATAGAATCAGAGAACGTCACAAGTACAAAAGGAGAGTTGGGCCAGTGTCTGTGATGACGCGACTGTGGTGTTGGGTGCTCTGGTGCACAGATGAGCCAACACAGTTGTATGTGGTACAACTCTATTTTATTTTAACTCTTATAATACAGTTCGTTCTGGATACTCTGCACTAGCTGTCTCCCTGAGTGTATAATTATAAATATAATTGTGTCGTGAGTACATCTAAGAGTGTGTGTGTGTGTTGTGTACAGCGTGTGTATATGACGTAACTATTTACATGGGGCGATGTCGGGTGTGTCACACTAACAAGGTTGTACCATAACAAAACATGGATGCGAGAGAAAAAAAAAAACTTGAACAGTGGTCCGGTCAGACGATATCTGGAACAATAAACAACAACAGGTTATAATACAGAAGTGTTTGACTTTTTGAACGTATGAACAGCGTTATAAGTCCAGTCTAATGGGTGACCGCCTCAAGAATGGGCTGGTCCTCAAGCCGGTTCAGCTGTGGAGATTTGGGGTCACAGTGGTTCACCTTGGACTGTTGGAGGTGATGCTGTTGCCGAAGTCTCTACTTTACCATTTGTTGTACTTCGTGCAGTGCTTGGTTTTTCAT